>NW_024070208.1:858865-1049839 GCF_014754425.2 Oryx dammah | reverse complement strand
AATTTTAAAAAAGACAGAGAGAATGGTCGTACAAATAGTAAAGATATATCTGAGACTGTCTCTAGAATTGTGGGCAGTGTGGGGTCACTTCCAAGGTGGTCCCCTCTGTTTAGCTTCTTCTGTTTGCTGGTCTCTTCAGTGTCTGATTTCTGCCCTGACACAAGGGGGGCGTTGGTGGACACTTTTTTTTTTTTAGGCTCACTTGTTCAGTTGTGCTGTGGGAAGGGAGGGATGCTGCAAACAAATAACACTGGCATGTGCTCGCAGTGTCTCAGCCATGCTGGGCATGCCCCTGCGCACACCACACACTGCTCAGGCTCTACGTTGCTCTGGCGGGAACTGTCTGAGGCCAGCCCTAGGCTGCATGCACCTCCCTGGTCTAAGCAGCTCAGGATCGGCTCACAGGTAGCCCTCAGAGGTGCAGATTCGGTTGTGTCTGCGTTTTGTGCCCTTCCAAGAACCAAGTAGCTCAGGTGTTTGGTGAGCGTGGTTGCTGCAACTTATTGTCTTTCCCTGCTGCTCAGTTTTCTAGATGTACCACTGGCGCTCCTTGTCAGGCAGATGGTGACTGTCCAGGACCCCAAGGAGTCTTAGCAAAGAAGCCTGCTTGCAGTTTGGTAGGTAAAGTCTCTCGGGGCTGCGATTGCCCTCTTCCAGCTCTTACAGCTCTGGCTGCCTGTCACCGGCAGGGGATGTTCTGCAGCAGGCTATTTCTGTTCCATCCTTTGTTCTGTGCGTGGTCCTGGCGGTGTCTTAAGTTAGAGCTTTTTGCATGGTAGCTATCCCACAGTCTGGTATGCTAGCCCAAGTTAGTTCACTCTGGTTACATTCGGGGCATTCCGGCTCGATTCTTAAAAAGCACTGCAGCCGTGCCTCCCTGCCCAGCCCCCACTTGCTAGTGGTGGATGCAGGCGTCTGCGCTGATTCTCCACTGGGGGAGTTACAGTTTGGCTCATAATCTGTTGCTTTTAATTATTTATTTATTTTTCTTCCCTGTTATGTTGCCCTCTGTGCTTCCAAGTCTCGCCACAGACTCGGCAGTGAGAGTGTTTCCTGCTGTTTGGAAACTTATCCCTTTTTAAGACTCCTTCCTGGGCTGGGACTCCCTTCCTGGGTCGGAGCTCCCTTCCTACCTCCTTTGTCTCTTTTTTCATCTTTTATATTTTTCCTACCTGTTTTTGAAGACAATGATCTGCTTTTCTGGGTGCCTGATGTCCTCTGCCAGCATTCAGAAGTTGTTTTGTAGAATTTACTCAGCGTTGAAATGTTCTTTTGATGAATTTGTGGGGGAGAAAGTGGTCTCCCCATCCTATTCCTCTGCCATCTTAGGACTGGATCTAGTAAATATATTTTTTGACAATTAGCAGTCTTAGTTTCCTATGGAGTTGATATTTTATACATTTTACCATTGAATAAATACTATTTCATTTTTGGTGTGTGTGTATATGTTCAGTCACTCAGTCTCATCCAACTCTTTGTGACCCTATGGACTGTAGCCCACTAAACTCTTATGTCTGTGGAATTTTCCCAGCAAGGATACTGGAGCAGATTGCCAATCCAGGGATTGAACCCACATTTCCAGTGTCTCCTGCATTGCAGGTGAATTCTTTACCACTGAACCACTTAGGGAGCCACCACGAAAGTTTTTTTAGGTAATATTAATTCAAAAACATGAAAATTAATCAAGGATGGCAAATTTTATTTAAATGTTTAGATAGGTCAATATAATACAATCTAAACTGCATTTTCCTAACTGCGTTATACTAATAGTTAACATATGCATAAGCCTGCCCTGGAAAAGTAACATCATTGCAAAGGAGAGTCATGAAGTGACCACAAAGTGGATTTAAATTAAAGCATGTCTTACTTTCACTTATTCTTTCTTCTTTATAAATGTATTAGGGTGGTCCTTCATGCTTAAAAATATTTCAAAAAGGAAGTACCCTTGAATATAATTTTTTCTGTTTAATCTCAGTTATACTGACTGACCTTCTAAGAGAAAGGGGCAGATGAACTTGGGGATTTTTTTCCCCTTTACTTTATAGGGCAAGAGAAGTAGGTGAGGGAATATATATTATAGAAAATACATGGCATTGGTTCTGATTGTGAGCTCAGATTAAAAATAGCAGAAACAAACAAACAGAGTCAAATGTACCTTCCAGGTTTCAGTTCAATGGGAAAAAATAGAAAGCTTAATCTTAGTGGTTTCCAGGTGTAATGAAATTGACAAGAAGGAGGGGTTAGAGGAAGGAAGATATTAGACTGTATTGTAATCTTGGGAGTTTACAAAGTCATGTCTATATTGGCCATAAAGGAGTAGTGTTTTAGTCTATATGTGGGAGATTGAGAAATGAAGAGATAAAATATATAACGTGTGTGATGTCCAAGTTCTGTGTCACCAGTATCTGATGCTAAAACAACAGAGTTCATCTTATGTGAAGCTGTTGCAGTGACAAGAAAAAAAGAGGAAAGAGTTTTTTCTCTTCTTTCCTGAGGACAAAGATGATAACAGTGAGGGAACCCAATCACTCCTAGTTTTTCCTTTAACTGTTCCTAATCTGTAGCCAAGTTTGCTTTTCTGCTCCCTAACTCTGCATGAACTACATTTTTTTCACTTATTTTCTGGAGGTGCTGGAGACATAGGTTCAATCTCTGTGTCAGGAACATCCTCTGGAGGAGGACCAGGAATCCCACCCTAGTATTCTTGCCTGGAGAATCCCATGGACAGAGAAGCCTGGCGGGCTATAGTCCATAGGGTTGCAAAGAGTCAGACATTACTGAAGAGACTTAGGACACACAAGCATCCTTTTAATCTATGCAAATTATATCCTGTTTCTGGTGCTCCTGTTTAGAGCTTCCCTCATAGCTCAGTCAGTAGAATCTGTCTGTAAAGCAGAAGACCCAGGCTCAATCCCTGGATCAGGAAGATCCTCTGGAGAAGGGAATGGCAACTCACTCCAGTATTCTTGCCTAGAGAATACCATGGACAGAGGAGCCTGGCAGTCTAGAGTTCATGGGGACACAAGAGTTGGACATGACTGAGTGACTAAACTACCACTCTGGTGCTCATTTTTACAGCAATCTTTTCGCTGACCACTCCTCTAAGTTCTTCTCTTTTTGCATGACAGAAAGAAGGCCACAGGGCTACTAGACTGCCAGACTCAACTACTGGGTTTCCTGAGGACTAGTTTAAAACAATGCAAGAGGAGGAAGAATGTAAAATCCTTACACTTTGTTCTCATCACCGGTCCCTGTGAGCCCTCATCTTACATAAGCCCCTGGACTCCTCATGGAAGTGGGTCCCTATTCTTTTTCTTTTTTTTTAATATAAATTTATTTATTTATTTATTTTTTAATTTATTTATTTTTTATTTTACTTTACAATTCTGTATTGGTTTTGCCAGTTAATTACTTTACAATATTGTATTGGTTTTGCCATACATCAACATGAATCCACCACAGGTATACACGTGTTCGCCATCCTGAACCCCCTTCCATCCTCTGTCCTCATACCATCCCTCTGGATCGTCTCAGTGCACCAGCCCCAAGCATCCAGTATCATGCGTCGAACCTGGACTGGCGATTCATTTCATATATGATATTATACATGTTTCAATGCCATTCTCCCAACTCATCCCACCCTCTCCCTCTCCCACAGCCTATTATACAGAGTGAAGTAAGCCAGAAAGGAAAACACCAATACAGTATACTAACGCATATATATGGAATTTATAAAGATGGTAACAGTAACCCTATATGCGAGATAGCAAAAGAGACACAGATGTATAGAACAGTCTTTTGGGTCGCTATTCTTGAGGCCTGATCCTACTGTGGTTCCCGCTCCACTGGGCAGAGATCAAAGTCACCTTTCCGTTTCCTCCAAACTCTACCCCTCTGAGTTTTAAATTCAGCTTTGGTGGGCAGAGAGAGCCAAGATTTTGCTGGCAATCCAGAGTAGAATCTCTTATTGTTCAGTCATGCCTTGAATTTCCTCTGTTCTTCCACTTCTGTAATTAGTGACCTACTGAGGAGCCATTAAGATAATTAGCAGGGACTCACTGCAGTTGTAGCTGAAAATAGTGTATTAGTTCAGTCATGTTTGCTTCTCATAAGTATTAATACCACACAAAAACTGCTTCTGAAGATTGAAATTATGCTAGAAATTTAGTCAGTAAGTGTCATATTTTAGCCTATTACTCTCTGATTAAATAGTAGTTGTCTGTGTTACGACATAAAACATATAACATTTTTAGCAAAATTGCAAACATTGAATGGTTTGATATCATGATAATTACAATTTGATGAGTTGAAGGTGATTAGCAGCTTAGATCTATTCAGATATTCAAATAACTTTTAGAATATGAAACACTCCTCTCTAGGAGATATAATACATATTATAATAGTTAAAATGTCATGGTTTGTAGGTTAAAAATCTAAGATATCTAGCCTGGAGTTAAGTGATATGCACTTGATATGACATATCATCTATTAATTAATACACTGATACCTTTCTCTTGCACCCCAGCCTAAAGGGAAATCTCATTATTTTCTCATTAGCTCCCATTCTGACTTGATGACATATTTTGTGGAGCTAACAAAAACTGTATTAGCATAAAGTGGCATTTTAATTAAAAAAAATGTTGACCTTATTTGATGTGTGTAACAGATCCTGGAAACCTAAAAAAGGATATTCAGTAACATTTAAAAATTATCAAGCTCAGTTTACTCTCACTCCTATTATTTAATAAATATTAAAATATTTGATATTGGAACAGTTCAGTTGCTCAGTCATGTCCAACTCTTTGCAACCCCCATGGACTGTAGCATGCCAGGCCTCCCTGTCCATCACCAACTCCCAGAGCTTGCTCAAACTCATGTCCATTGAGACGGTGATGCCATCCAACCATCTCATCCTTTGTCGTCCCCTTCTCCTCTTGCCTTCAAACTTTCCCAGGATCAGGGTCTTTTCCAATAAGTCAATTCTTTCCATCAAGTGGTGAAAGTACTGGAACTTTAGATTCAGTGAATCCTTCCAATGAATATTCAGGACTGATTTCCTTTAGGATTGATTTGTTTGATCTCCTTGCAGTCCAAGGGGCTCTCAAGAGTCTTCTCTTGAGAGAACACCACAGTTCAAAATCATCAATTCTTTGGTGCTCTGCTTTCTTTATGTTCCAACTCTCACATCCATACATGACTACTGGGAAAACCGTAGTTTTGGCTAGACAGACCTTTGTCGGCCAAGTAATGTCTCTACTTTTTAATATGCTGCTTACTGGACAAGGTAATCTTAAGGAATTGCCCTGAGCTTGACTAAACTTTAGTCAGGTTTCTTTCTGATCTCCCTTTTTATTTGTTAGAAAACTTGAAATTCTAAATACTTTTTCTGCCTCTTTGAGATGTAATCTTCTACAACCCAGGAATGCCTTTCTCAAGGATCTAGGACCAAACTCTTGAAAATTTAATCACCAAAATTAAAAAAAAAAAAATAAAGTGACTGTCTTCCATTCTTGATAGGAAGGTAAGAACCTAACTCAATAGGCACAAATCAGCAAACATGGCCTAATCACCTGTGATCCTTAGTATTTTCTGGTGCTTAAAAACACTCCTGCTTTTTTTTTTTTTTTTTTCCAGTAGAGTTTCTGCCATTGAAATTGTCACTTTCCCTACTGCAATAATTGTGAACTAAGTCTTGTTTACTTTTACAACTTGTCTGGTGCAATTTTTCTTTTACAAGTCACTAATAAAACACATAGGAAGTATCAGGCATATTTCTGAGTGCCTTTGTATGTTAACTAATTTAAAGTCATGGAAACCCTATGAGATAGGAATGTTATCAATATCCCCATTTAACCTCACCACACAAAGTTGAAGTTTCTCAGGAGACAGTAGAAAATAAAGACACATTTCCTCACTTAATTTTAGCCCTCATACTCTGAATCCTAAAAATCCAGTCATTCTTTCTTTTTCAACTTATCCCAATCATCAAATTTTGAAGATTTTGTCATTCACTCACTTTTTTGATAAATATGTTGTTGACTTTTATTGTATACTAGGGCTAGGGATAAAATATCAGATAAGACAGACATGACTGCTTATCTCATTGAACTTAGTCAACCAGGAGAAAAAAACAGGCAGCTTTTTTCTTTCTTTCTTTCTTTCTTTTTTTTAAACTCAAGAGTTATTTTTTAAGTGCTTTTTAATATATACATTTTTTTTTTAATTGGAAGATAATTGCTTTACAATGTTGTGCTGGTTTCTGCTATACAACAACATGAATCAGCTATAAGTATACAATATCCCCTCCCTATTTAACCTCCCTCTTACCCTACTCCCCATCCCAGCCCAGAGCATGAGGTTAAACTCCATGTGTTATATAGCAACTTCCCACTAGCTATCTGTTTTACACATGGCAATGTATATGTTTCAATGATACTCTCTCAAGTCATTCCACCCTATCTTTCTCCAGCTCTGTCCTTAAGTTCTTTTTCAACAACTGTGTCTCTATTCCTGCCCTGCAAATAAGTTCATCAGTAATATTTTTCTAGATTCCATATATATATATATATATATTCAATATTTTATTTTCTTTCTGACTTACTTCTCTATAACAGGTTCTAGGTTCATCTACCTCACTCAGTTCAACTGATACAAATTCATTCCTTTTAATGCCTTTTGATAGAGGCAGTAAATCCTGTTCTGCAGCATACATACTGGGGGTCAGTGCAGACTTGGTGAGACTAGGAGAGCCTTCCAGGGTAGCGACTATTACAAGGAGGATTAAGTCATAGAAGATGAGAGAGTGGTGAATGTTCTAGGCTGAGAAAATATCATACTCAGAGAAAATATTACACTCAGTGCCTAGAAGCAAAAGAAAGCCAGGGGCATAAAGGGAATTCAAACAATAATGTATGACTAAAACAAAGACTACATGTGCAAATAACTTGGAATAAGGGTTAAGGAAGAGAGTAAGGATGTAGTAGTAAGTGAAGATATTTTTGTGACAGAAAATATAAGATCATATGAGAGATTCTGGGCTTGATCACCAGAGCAATAGAGCAATCTGAAGAATTTTATGCAAGGGAGTCAAGATCACATTTGTAATGGTTGAATATTTTCTTTATGAAAGTATAGAGAATACAATTTTAAATATATAAATTATATACAATAAAATTTAGATACAGATTGCATATTGGATAATTTCTATATTTTATTTAAGAAAATAACTTTTATATAGAAAATGTTTATTTCAAATGAATCTTCTAAAATTTTATTTTACACATTGGCTGTACCTTTGCAAAGAAAATTAGACTTAAGATATCTTATAAAGGCATTTTTATTAAATAATGTCTGGAAAAATGTGCATCTAGTTTTTGGCTCAAATCATTCCTATTATATACAGTTGCCTATTACCGTTTGCAATTCAGGTAGTTAATGCTGCAATGAGTTGAAAGCAGGTGTGTAAATTTTTACAGTACTCTTTCAAAACAAGAGCTTTTGGCAAACAAACTGTTCTGCTCATGTTAAAATGGGACATAATGTGAAACTGTACTGTTTAAACATTTTGAAATAATTTCTCATTTGCTTCTAATTATCTTGCTATTAAATAATCACTATTCTTTTACAGTGTTTTTTCATAGATATGGTGTAGTTTCTTTGGATCTAGTTAATTTAAATAAACTGTATATCAAAAGAAAATCTCAAAATATCTTTAATATTTTTAATGATTTCCTTTTGGCTACACTGCAACAATAACTGAAATAAGGGAAAAAAGGAGTTGAAGTTTTAATATTCGATTCTTTGTTTTATTAGATTGCAGTGTGCCTAAACCTTTTTATGGATTTCTATGTTATCAATTAATTTTCAGTTGATAAAATTGACTGACACAATGATATGTGGAAGGGTAGGGAATGAAAGCTCTGATGCCAAATCAACTATAGTATTTTTAATCAGAGTTAATTGATATCAGCTGTTTGGTTTGTATACTTTTTTTTTTTTTGTATGATGGATGAAGAAAGGTGTGGTTACTATTACTTCAAATTAGAAACTGAAACTGATTGCTAGTTACTAAGAATCTACAGATAGATGTGTGCTTAGTATTTATTATATAGAGAAAAGACTTCAGTGGTTCAAGTGGTAGAGTGTAATTTGGATTCTTAGTGTGAGAAATTTTAGTTCTTTCATAGTTGCATAAAAGCAAATAACAGACCTGCTATCTAGTTTCATATCTGACTGTAGGGGAATATTATAGGTCCCCTTGAAGCAGTCATGTATTAATGTATTACAGCTATTGATATAAACTGTTCTTAAACATCCAAGTACACCATTGATTTTTCTCTTGATCTAGTTTCTGAAGATTAGCTGGTATTGTTATAATTAGACATTCCAATTTAAATTGGCATAACTCTGGACTGACCACAAAATGGTCTCTTAAAATCTGCTCTCTCTTTCTTTTACACACTATACACATACTCAGAATACACTCATGTGTGGTGGTGATGGTGGTTTAGTTACTAAGTTGTGTCTGACTCATGACCCCTTGGACTGTAGCCCACCAGTTTCCGCTGTCCATGGGATTTCCCAGGCAAGAATACTGGAGTGGATTGCCATTTCCTTTTTCAGGGGATCCTCCCAACCTAGGGATTGAACCCAGGTCTTCTGCATTGCAGGCAGATTCTTTACCATCTGAGCCACCAGGGAAGCCCTATGTGCAGGAACAATACACACATGCAATATTCACATATACTTGATATGCATACATATGCATACAGCACACACACTCACACTCTGAATTAGTTAAAAATATTATAGTGGCTATGAAAGTTACTGGATTACAATATTGAAACAGACTTTCAATTGTTGGGTTTTATTTTTTTTGCAGAGAAATAACAGTTCTAAATTTTCCATTGTCTTTAACATGGATTTACTCCTAATAGTCTGTCTTTGTTAATCTGTTTGTTGCTTGTTGAAGCAAAGAAAATGAGTCACACATTTATATAACCATTTATATTTGCATTGCACTGAGAACTACTTTTGTATAATAGCTCCATACATGAACTAATTTAGCATGTTGTCCAGTACACACCAAATGCGTCAATTATGGATTCACCATTTAGTTGATGACAGATTAACAGGAGGAAATCAAACAAAAGTTGAATAACACTCATTCATGGGACAGAGCCAGGAAAACTGAGTAACTCACTGAAATGGTTGAATCACTTCAAATACTATGTTCAACTAAAGACAAAATTGTTGTTAAATGGAATATCAAAGGGGATAAGGCAATTCACATGAAGGTAGAAAAGCAAATGTTTGGTGAACAAATATTTATTGGTCCCTGCGGAGACAATGGGATGCAGAAAGTGTCGTGGTCTGGGCGTGGGTTGGAAAATAAAAAAAGAAGAAGAATTTCCAGACATAAGACAGAATGAGAGGGAAATAAAGTTTATTAGAGTGGGAGATGCTGTTGGAACAGCAGGCCAGCTCAAGGGAGAACCAATGTTGAATGGGAGTCCTTAGTCCAGTGTACAAGGAGTGGGATAAGGGTCCGACAGATCATTTGCTGATTGGATGAGGCATGTATACTGGGTGGGAGGAAGAGTAAGCAAATACCTCCTCCCTATGGGGCAGGAAGGGAGACAAGTTATACTGCTCAGGAGGACCTGAAATCCATTAATAGTTACAACCTGGGGGAGGGAAGGACGATAAGGGTCTGCATTTTCCGTTCCTGCATTCCAAGACTCTTCTTGGTTATCTGCTCTTTCGTCCATGGGTCACCACAGAAAGAAATTTTAATAACCAAAATTTTCTAAGTTTCTTCCCATTTATAGACCTAGGTCATACTCTAGTTATCTATGGTGATAGCTCTTTGCCTAGAACAGGTCCTCTTTCTAAATTCTTTCAGGCAGTTAGTAAGAAGTTTCTCCTTGAGTCTTTTAGGTCTTGATAGTCTTTATAAATAAACCACATGCCAAGGAGACATACTTTGGGGTGGCAAATTCAGCTCCTCTGGAAAGCAAATCTAATCTTTATGTCATTCTGATTGCTAATATGTATATATGTATATTTAATATTGAGCCTTAAATCTTTGGACTTATGGCAATTAAGTGGTGTTACTTTATTTATTTATTTATTTGGTTTAAATGGTGAAATATTTTATTTAATAATCAAAATAACCTGTCTGGTACAGCACAAAGAGTAAATCCTAATGTAAATCATGAACTTAATTTAATAATAGTATATTAATATTGGCTTATTGATATATATAGCAAATGTACTGCAGTAGTGCAATAGGGGAAACTACGTGTGGAATTGGGAGAGAGTTGATACACAGGTACTTAAATATTTGATTTTATAAACCTTAAAGCATTGTAAAAAATAGTGTATTAAGTTTTTAAAAAGTTAATTAGAAGTTCATAAAAATAAAAGGCAATTTTTTTTTTACTATAGTTTCTCCCCCCACCCAATACTTGTAGGGTGCCTATTTATTTTCAGAAAAACTTAAATTCTAAAGAATTGATGCTTTCAAATTATGGTGCTAAAGAAGACTCTTGAAAGTCCCTTATACTGCAAGATTAAACCAGTCAACCTTAAAAGATATCAAAGTTGAATATTCACTGGAAGGACTGATGCTGAAGCTGAAGCTCTAATACTTGGCCACCTGATGTGAAGAGCTGACTCATTAAAAAAGACCCTGATGTTGGGAAAGGTTGAAGGCCAAAAAAGGGTGCAACAGAATGAGATGATTAGATACCATCACCAACTCAGTGGACATGAATTTGAGCAAACTTTGGGAGACAGTGAAGGACAAGAAGCTTGGCATGCTGTAGTCCACGTTGTCACAAACAACTGGACACAATTTAGTGACTGAACAACAACAACAAAAAAGTCTAAAGATGCTTTGGGTTACGAACAATTGGTTTCAGAGTGCCTATTTAATGTACGCAAAGGCAGAATGACATTCTAAACATTTAACACATCTAAAAATTTCCTTTTAAGAATCATTTGTCTGTGATATGGTTATTTTATAAAAGTTGACTATAGGAAAAGCTTGTCATATATAATTATTTTTGACTGAAAAATGTTACAGCATTGTGACTTCTGTGATAGCTGGCTTTTCATTTCATATATAAAATTTTAAGATTCAAAGTAACATGAAATGTAAGAGTTTGTATACAGGATTTATGGGGAAATTAAAAATTTTTCCTTCTGTTCATAGGTAGAATGAATGAAATATTAGTTACTAAGCCTATTTTTCCAAATTACCCAACTTATTTCTCTTTTCACTTTTCCAGGTAAAAGAGATTTCATTATTTTTCAATCATCATTACATGTGGAAATCTTTAACATAAGGAAGATGAGAAATAATGTAATTCAAATTTCCAATGCAAATGTTTTGCTGTCAATTTACATTAAAAATTTTTTCAGTAATGTTCTGTGTGGGATGGATTTGCTTTTGAAAAATATTATGGGGTTATCTTTACACTCTGTTATTTCAACTGAAATGTAAAATACTAAAACTGTTTGCTTCAAATTTTAAATCTTATAAAGAGATTCATTTCCATTTAACCATAAAGAGAGAGAGACATTGGAGGAAGAAAGAGAGAATGTAGAAACTGTTCATAGTTGCCCACTTATGTCATCTTTTAAAATAAACTAAAAGTTTTACTGAACCTTCTTTTCTTGTATCATTGAATTACTCTTCATGCAGGCAGAAAAACAATGAGCTTAAGGCAAAAAAAGGGGAAAAAAAAGCTCCTTCTATTTGATTAACTTTTTGACTCTTGCTAAAGAAAATTATTTTGTAAAAATGGTAAGGAAGAATATTCAGGACTACCACGGTAGTGGAGAAAGTTTGTGTTCCATTTTGAGTCCAGAAAAGAGCAAGGGAAATTTTGTATTGAAGGAATAGTTTAAGGATTTGATGGATGGAGAAGTACTAAGAAGAGATAACAAAGGTAGGGTGAATTATTGCTAAACTGACCTTACTGTATTCTTGCTGAAGGTAGCAAAGGGTAGAGGATTCTGTCTACACTGACTTAACAGGATTCTTGTTAAAGCTTGGCTATGCAAAGCTAGGAAGGAAGGCACAGGAAATATTATCAGTCTTCAGGTGTGATGACAGTATTGATGATCAATTTAAAATACTCACTGAAAATATAAATAGTTTAATTTTCTCCACACTAAAGACAAACCACTATAGTAGAGTATCAGAACACCTTACCTGCATCCTGAGAAAATTGTACACGGTCAAGAAGCAACATTTAGAACCAGACATAGACTGGTTCCAAATTGGAAAAGGAGTACGTCAAAGCTGTATACTGTCACCCTGCTTATTTAACTTATATGAAGAGTACATCATGTGAGATGCCGGGCTGGATGAAGATCAAGGTGGGATCAAGATTGCTGGGAGAAATATCAATAACCTCAGATATGCAGATGACACCACCCTAATGGCAGAAAGGAAAGAGGAACTAAGGCACTAAAGAGCCTTTTGATAAAGGAGAGTGAAAAAGCTGGCTTAAAACTCAATATTCAAAAAGCTAAGATCATGGCATCCAATCCCATCACTTCATGGCAAATAGATAAGGAAGCAATGGAAACAATGACAGACCTTGTTTTCTTGGGCTCCAAAATCATTGAGGACAGTGACTGCAACCAAGAAATTAAAAGATGCTAAATAAATAAATAAATTTTAAAAATGAATAAAAGATATTTGCTCCTTGGAATAAAAGCTGTGACAAAACTAGTCAGCATATTAAAAAGCAGAGATGTTAGTTTGCTGACAAAGGTCATCTAGTCAAAGCTATGGTTTTTCCAGTAGTCATGTATGGATGTGAGAGCTGGACCACAAAGAAGGTTGAGCACCAAATAACTGATGCTTTTGAACTGTGGTGCTGAAGAAGACTCTAGCGAGTCCCTTGGACAGTAAGGAGATCAAACCAATGAATCCTAAGGGAAATTTTATATTGGACTTTTCTGCATTTGAACAGAATAGCTGATTGTTTATCTCTGTCAAATTTGAATTAATCATGTCAGCATTTCCACTTCGACTGCTGCAGAAACCATGCAAGTCAGATAATTCCAACCTGACCTAAGCCTAGTTTGAGACAGGAACACAGTCATTTATTGAGATTACATACCTGGCTCAGGACTTAATGAAGCTCAGGTTCTAGATGTCTCTTTCCAGAAAGAATTCAGTGTGAGACAAAGTGATAGGCGAGAAGTGGACTTATTTAGAGAGAAACGCACTCCAAAGATACAGTATAGTCCATCTCAGATTGTGAGAGTGGCCACAGAGTATGAGGCTGTCAGTTTTTAGAGAGGTAAGTAATTTTACAGGTTAATAACTGTGAAGGGTATTCCAGCTATTTTGGGAAAGTGGTGGGGATTTCCAGGATTAGGCTGTCACCCAATTTTGAAATTTCTGGTCGGCCTGGAACAGTCATGGCACCTGTGGATGTGTCATTTTGCTTGCTGATGTGTTACAATGAGCATATACTGAGGCTCAAGGTCCAGCGGAAGTTGACTCATCTGCCATATTGGACCTATTCATTCTAATCTGTTTATGTCAAATCTTGGGCTATGTCATTCTGTCCCCTTTTCTCCTGTTTCACTATCTCTACTGCAAATTAAAATGTTTAAGCTTATTGTTTACAATTTTTTTTTTAGAATCCAAGTTAATTATTTAATATCCTCAAGTGAAACTTGAAGTATTAATCAAGCGTAATGTGAATGAATACCTGGCCCAAGGTTATATGATTTTTAAGATACATTTCAGTTCAGTTCAGTCACTCAGTCGTGTCTGACTCTTTGCAACCCCATGAATCGCAGCACGCCAGGCCTCCCTGTTCATCACCATCTCTCGGAGTTCACTCAAACTCACGTCCATCGAGACAGTGATGCCATCCAGCCATCTCATCCTCGGTAGTTCCCTCCTCCTCCTGCCCCCAATCCCTCCCAGCATCAGAGTCTTTTCCAATGAGTCAACTCTTCGCATGAGGTGGCCAAAGTATTGGAGTTTCAGCTTTAGCATCATTCATTCCAAAGAAATCCCAGGGTTGATCTCCTTCAGAATGCACTGGTTGGTTCTCCTTGCAGTCCAAGGGACTCTCAAGAGTCTTCTCCAACACCACAGTTCAAAAGCATCAATTCTTCGGCGCTCAGCCTTCTACACAATCCAACTCTCACATCCATACATGACTACTGGAAAAACCATAGCCTTGACTAGACGGACCTTAGTCGGCACAGTAATATCTCTGCTTTTGAATATATTATCTAGGTTGGTCATAACTTTTCTTCCAAGAAGTAAGCGTCTTTTAATTTCATGGCTGCAATCACCATCTGCAGTGATTTTGGAGCCCCCAAAAATAAAGTCTGACACTGTTTCCAATGTTTCCCCATCTATTTCCCATGAAGTGATGGGACCGGATGCCACAATCTTCGTTTTCTGAATGTTGAGCTTTAAGCCAACTTTTTCACTCTCCTCTTTCACTTTCATCAAGAGGCTTTTTGGTTCCTCTTCACTTTCTGCCATAAGGGTGGTGTCATCTGCATATCTGAGGTTATTGATATTTCTCCCAGGAATCTTGATTCCAGCTTGTGTCTCTTGAAGTCCAGCATTTCTCATGATGTACTCAGCAAAGAAGTTAAATAAGCAGGGTGACAATATACAGCCTTGACATACTCCTTTTCCTATTTGGAACCAGTCTGTTGTTCCATGTCCAGTTCTAACTGTTGCTTCCTGACCTGCATACAGATTTCTCAAGAGGCAGGTTAGGTGGTCTGGTATTCCCATCTCTTTCAAAGTTTTCCGTAGTTTATTGTGATCCACACAGTCACAGGCTTTGGCATAGTCAATAAAGCAGAAATAGATGTTTTTCTGGAACTCTCTTGCTTTTTCCATGATCCAGCAGATGTTGGCAATTTGATCTCTGGTTCCTCTGCCTTTTCTAAAACCTGCTTAAACATCAGGGAGTTCACGGTTTACATATTGCTGAAGCCTGGCTTGTAGAATTTTGAGCATTACTTTACTAGCATGTGAGATGAGTACAATTGTGCGGTAGTTTGAGCATTCTTTGGCATTGCCTTTCTTTGGGATTGAAATGAAAACTGACCTTTTCCAGTCCTGTGGCCACTTCTGAGTTTTCAGTATATATGAATGTATATTATTTTGTTTCAATGGAAGGAAAAATAGCACAATATTTAAATAAAGAAAATTATTGACTCAAGAAATATATGTATTAGACAAATGAACCAAGGAGGAAATATTTTGCTTCATTTTTCTCAGTAATTACTTTTCTTGAGTCAGTGACTTCTACTTTTCTTTATTTAAATGGTGTGTTATATTATTTTCATTGAGTCAGAAACCTGGAGCCAATTGGGAAATAGTTTTTTAAAGACCATATATATATATGCTAAGAAAATAATAAATTTATTTTAATTAATTATTTTATAAGTATTTAATAATAATAATGCCAACTATTTTTTAAATAGATACTAAATATTGTAGAAAATGTTTTATAATCATTACAGTTTAATTCTATCAACCACTCTGTGGGTTAGGCACTGTAAGTTTTTGTTTTGTATATTTAACATAGAGTAAATAAATGACTTGCCCCAAAAGTCATTAAAGTGGCCCAGATAGTATTCATTCGTTCTTTCTCCATTAGTTAGAGTTTAATAATAGACATGAGGAGGGGCTCTTTTCCCTTGTGGGTAAATCCCAGGGCAGTTTTAAAAGACTGATTATCCAGGATAAGCTCTCTTACTCTAAATCAACAGACTAGCCGTTAATCACATTTGCAAAATATCTTCACAGCAACCATTTGATTATGCTTTTTTTGACTTAATGGTTATTGTAACCTAGTCATATTGACGTCCTTAAAATCACCATCATATACTTATTCATTCTTTCATCAAGTCATTGAGTATCCACTATATACTTGGCACTATACTATATTCTGAAAATAGAGAGATGAACCAACAAATATCATCCCTGGTGTTTAAAAACCAATTAAAGGGTAATGCAATTAGAAACCAACTAAATGGGAATGCAAGCAATAAACAATGCCTTTAAAACATAATTATTAAATTTATTAGCACTACAATAAGTTCATATTTCCATAAAAATACTACAGAAGTTCTTAATTTATATTGGGAGTCATCTCAGGGAAAGTAATTATTTTAAGGTGTAATTTGAAGGAAGTGTGACATTAACAAGCAAAATGTCAAAGAAGAGAATTTTAGGTGGAAAAGCAATGAAAAAGCTTAAGGGAGGTTGATGAACTGAAACAAGACCAGGTGGGGCAATTCGCACAGGGACTCCAGAACTGTGTTAAGTGTGATGGGTTTCTTCTCCTTGCCCCAACTCCTACCCCAGTACATTGTGAAATCATTGAAAAGTTCTATGTAGGGTGATACGATTTAATTTATGTTTTAAGTTGATAACTCTGCTGCTGTATGGCAGTGATCCCCAACATTTTTGGCACCAGGGACAAATTTCATGGAAGACCATTTTTTCCAGGAACTGGAGTTGAAGAGGTAGTTTCAGAATGATTCAAGTGTATTATATTTATTGTACACTTTATATGTAATATAATACTGCTGCTGATTTGATGGGAGGTACCTGTCCATGGCCCGAGGGTTAGGGAGCCTAATGTATGGGATATGGCTTGAAGGGAGAAATAATGGAAATGGAAAATCATCTGTAGGATCACCTGAGGATCTTCTCTGATTAATTCACTATCAGATGCTTTGACATCTAGGAAAGGGAAGGAATCCCACCCCTTGAGATTTAATGCCATAGTGAGCCTGTTTTTCTTGGAGTTTATTGGAATTTTCCCAGATACAGAGGAGCTGAAAAACATTTTTAGAAACTTGTGAACTAAATCATTCATATGACATAATGGCATCAGAGTTTGTGACAGAAGCCAATGATCCTGTCATTGTGGGGGTACCAAAGGTACCAAAATATAGTGATATATAATTCTCATAAGTGGATGTGGTGACAGTGAATTGAAAGCAACAGTATAATCAATATTTTCTATTAGTATCTTGTAACTCACTTCCCTAAAATCAGCTATGCCACTTGAGGAACATTTACTAGCCCTTTTAAAAGAGCCCATTCTGTTATAGACTCACTCAACATACACATTTATCAATGTACAACTGAGAAAAGCTGAGAATATTTAGAATATTGTGTGCATGCTCAGTCACTAAGTCAAGTCCAACACTTTGCAACCCCATGGACTGTAGGCCCACCAAGGAGATCTGTTCATGGAATTTCCCAGGCAAGAATACTGAAATGGGTTGCCATTTCCTTCTCCAGGGGATCTTCCTGACCCAGGGATTGAGCCAGTGTCTCCTGCATTGGTGAGCAGATTCTTGATCACTGAGTCAACTAGATGGTCCTATTTAGAATGTTATCTCCATGCACATTATGTCCCTATGTACCTCTCATATTTATTGACTTCAGCTCTCCCTCATGTACCGAAATGAGCCTTGTGTAGCTTTAGATATTTTGAAAAGTATTTGTTGTTCACTTGCTCAGTCATGTCTGACTCTTTGTAACTCCATGGACCTCAGCATGCCAGGCTTACCATCTCCTGGAGCTTGAACAAACTCATGTTCATTGAGTCAGTGATACCATCCAAAAATCTTGTCCTCTGTCATCCCTTTATTCTTCTGCCTTCAGCCTTTTCCAGCACCAAGGTCTTTCTAATGAGTCAGCTCTTCTCATCAGAATCAGGCCTTCTAATGAATATTCAAGATTGATTTCCTTTAGGATTGACTGGTTTGATCTTTCAGTCCAAGGGACTCTCAAGAGTCTTCTCCAACACCAGTCTTCCCCAGCTTGAAAGCATCAATTCTTCAGCACTCAGCCTTTTATATGGTCCAATTCTCACACCCATATATGACTACTGGAGAAACCATAGCTTTGACTGTATGGACCATTGTTGGAAAACTAATGTCTTTGCTTTTTAATATGCTGTCTAGGTTTGTCATAAATTTTCTTCCAAGGAGCAAGCGTCTTTTAATTTTGTGGCTGCAGTGATTTTGGAGCCCAAGAAAATAAAGTCTGTCACTGTTTCCTTTATTTCCCCATTTGCCATGAAGGGATGGGACTGGATGCCATGATCTTCATTTTCTGAATGTTGAGTTTTAAGCCCAGCATTTTCACTCTCCTTTTTCACCTTTATCAAGAGGTTCTTTAGATCCTCTTCACTGTCTGCCATAAGGGTTGTATCATCTGCATATCTGAAGTTATTGATATTTCTCCTGGAAACGTTGACTCCAGTTTGTGCTTCATTCAATCTATCATTTCACTTGATGTACTCTTCATATAAGTTAAATAAGCAGGGTGACAATATACAGCCTTGATGTACTCCTTTCCCAATTTTGAACCAGTCCGTTGTTCCATGTCTAGTTCTTACTGTTACTTCTAGACCTGCATACAGGTTTCTTAGGAGGCAGATAATGTGGCCTGGTATTCCCATGTCTTTAAGAATTTTCCACAGTTTGTTGTGATCCACACATTCAAAGGTTTTAGCATAGTCAATGAAAGGTATGTTTATTGTATAAGTTTATGACTCAAAAAGCACATAACCTATTACTATTATGAAAAGTAAAACAAACAAAACAAAGTGACTTTACCTTATAACCAGAAAGTTCTCCACTATGAAAATCCAAAATACTATAGAATTTAATTTATGTTATTGGTACTGAGCCCAGTAACAGCCATCAGTTCAGTTCAGTTCAGTCACTCAGCCGTGTCCGACTCTTTGCAACCCCATGAATCGCAGCACGCCAGGCCTCCCTGTTCATCACCATCTCCCGGAGTTCACTCAGACTCACGTCCATCGAGTCTGTGATGTCATCCAGCCATCTCATCCTCGGTCATCCCCTTCTCCTCCTGCCCACAGTCCCTTCCAGCATCAGACTCTTTTCCAATGAGTCAACTCTTCTCATGAGGTGGCCAAAGTATTGGAGTTTCAGCTTTAGCATCATTCCTTCCAAAGAAATCCCAGGGCTGATCTCCTTCAGAATGCACTAGTTGGCTCTCCTTGCAGTCCAAGGGACTCTTAAGAGTCTTCTCCAACACCACAGTTCAAAAGCATCAATTCTTCAGCGCTCAGCTTTCTTCATAGTCCAACTCTCACATCCATACATGATCACAGGAAAAACCATAGCCTTGACTAGATGGACTTTAGTCGGCAAAGTAATGTCTCTGCTTTTGAATATGCTATCTAGGTTGGTCATAACTTTTCTTCCAAGGAGTAAGTGTCTTTTAATTTCATGGCTGCAGTCACCATCTGCAGTGATTCTGGAGTCAAAAAAAATAAAGTCTGACACTGTTTCCACTGTTTCCCCATCTATTCCCATGAAGTGATGGGACCAGATGCCATGATCTTCATTTTCTGAATGTTAAGCTTTAGGCCAACTTTTTTGCTCTCTTCTTTCACTTTCCTCAAGAGGCTTTTTAGCTCCTCTCCACTTTCTGCCATAAGGGTGGTGTCATCTGCATATCTGAGGTTATTGATATTTCTCCTGGCAATCTTGATTCCAGCTTTATTCCTCAACTGTTTTTAGAGTTATTCTGATACTTTTTAGCAATTATAGTGGGGAAAACTCAACTCTGGAAATGCCTACTACACCATAGCTCTATCATACTATTGCATTATCATGGATGATGTTATAACGATTTCATATATTAAACCTTGGATTATTTACTGAGGCCCAACATTTTGCCATCACATTTTTCAGAACTTTTAGATACTCAATCTAGAATCTTTTATTCTGGCTTGTTTATTATCATGACTAAAAATAAGCCCAGCTTATTTAATTTATATGTAAAGTACATCATGTGAAAAGCCAGGCTGGATGGATCACAAGCTAAATCAAGCTTGGATTGCCAAGAGAAAACAATTGCCAGGAGAAATACCAACAATCTCAGATATGCAGATAATACCACTCTAATGCCCAAAAGTGAAGAGAAACAAAAAAGCCTCTTGATGAGGATGAAAGAGGAGCATGAAAAAGCTAGCTCTAAACTCAACATTCAGAAAACTGAGATCATGGCTTCCAGTCCTTCACCATTTCATGGCAAATAGAAGGGGAATAATTGGAAGCTATGACAGACTTTGTTTTCTTGGGGTGCATAATCACTCTGGACACTAAGGGCACTCATGAAATTAGAAGATGCTTGCTCCATGAAAGGAAAGATATGACAAGAATAGATAATGTATTAAAAAGCAGAGACCCACTTTGCTGACTAAGGTCCATATAATCAAAGCTATGATTTTTTCAGTAGTCATGTAGGAATGTGAGAGTTAGCTCATAAAGAAGGCTAAATGCCAAAGAACTGGTGCTTTCTAGCTGGGGTGTTGGAGAAGACTCTTGACAGTTCCTTGGACTGCAAGGAGATCAAACCAGTCCATCCTAAAGGAAATCAACTGTGAATATTCATTGGAAGGGCTGACGCTGAAGCTGAAGCTCTAATACTTTGGCTGCCTGATGTGAAGAGTGACTCATTGGAAAAGACCTTGTTGGGAAAGATTGAAGGCAAAAGGAGAAGGGGCACCAGATAATAAGATTGTTAGATAGCATCACTATCTCAGTGACATGAATTTGAGAAAACTCTGGGTAATAATGGAGGACAGAAGAGCCTGGCAGGCCTCAGTTCATGAAGTCACAAAGAATTGGCACGACTTAGTGTCAAACATTATAACTGGACTGTTTTCTTATACTTGAAGGACAAAAGACCTGTTTGACATATTCTTCTGTTATTTATACTAAATAAATGATGCTTGGAGTAAAAAAAAAAAAAAAAAACCCCCACACACAATAGCAACAATTACCCATGTTCTTTTTGTTGTTGTTGTGTTTTAATTGTTCATTGCAACTAACATAATTATCTTCTTAATTCCCTAACTAGTTAATAACAGATGCAAATAACAGATACATTTGTATAAATATATTTGTATTCTATGGTAATATTTTCCACAGAAATGACCTGAGAAATTATTCTGTGGTTCTAAATCAGTCTTAACTTATGAGATCAGAAGCTTAGCCAATTCCCTTGCATGTCCTTCTCTCTTTTCATTTTTTTTTTTACTGTTTGCTTTTTATCTTGATCTACTGAATGTCATTGCAGCCTTATTCATTCTGGATAGTCTCCCTCTTTTCTTTTGACAACCAAAGAATGGTAATCACTAGTTAAATCATCTTGTAATGACTGTTGCACAGCAGGGTTATGTATTCTGAACCATTTATAAAGAACACACAGCACAATGTTCCAATCAATGTGTACAGATCAGGTCAGGCTAATAGAGAATTTTATTAAAATGGCAGGATGCCAATTTAGTTCATCCTTTGTGAAATGCTGAATTATTTTCTTGCTACAAAGATCAAACCTTTTGAAGAATGTTGAAGGTTTTTAAGAATATTTCTTTCAATTATTTTATTTTCTTCCACACCTTTAGGAAAAATATTCTGGAAACTTAAAGAAATATTCTACCAGTTCAAGTAGTCCATATATACTTTATTAGGGAAACTACCCTGAAACCAATGGAAGAACAATTGAAACTTGTGTGTTAACCAAGATGATTAAATTTGGGTGAATATTTAACTAAAGCTTTAAGCAGTTTCTTGTGTACTGTAAGCACAGAAATGCAGTTACTCATCCAATGAAAAGTAATTGCAATTGATCTATAACAGAAATGGGAGTTTACTTTTCAAGATTTCATTTAATAGACATATGAATTTAAGAAGTAATTTTTCAACAGAAAATCAAATAGTGTTTTAGATTAGAAACTGAACTATTACTTTTGCCTTGTAATCCAAGAATTATTCATAACACTTGTATTGAGCCTCAGGTATACCAAATAGGGCTTCCCGGGTAGATCAGTTGGTAAATGCAGGAGACCTGGGTTTGATCCTTGGATTGGGAAGATCCTCTGGAGAAGGGCATGGCAACTCACTCCAGTATTCTTGCCTGGAGATTCCCCATAGACAGAGGAGCCTGGCAGGCTACAGTCCATGGGATTGTAAGGAGTTGGACAAGACTGTGTGACTAAACACAGCACATACACAAAATAAAGAATGCTTGTTAGAAAACTACTGTATTCTGATACATTTTTCCCCAAAGTTAGAATAGGTACAAAGCATGATAAGATATTCTATGCAAATAAGCAATTTAATTAGATATTGAAGGGAATGATAATTTGATTTACTACATATTTAGAGTAAGAAATGTATGAAAGTGAAAGTGTCAGTTGCTCAGTTGTGTCTGACCCTTTGCTACCCCATGGACTGTTGCTCATCAGGCTCCTTTGTCCATGTAATTCTTGAGACAAGAATAGTGGAGTGAATAGCTATTGCTTTCTCCAGGAAATCTTCCTGACTCAAGGATCAAACCCAGATTTCCTGCACTGCAGGAAGATTCTTTACCAGGGAAGCCCAAGAAAGGTATGACATGACACTTATTCAATTTTAAAATCCAGTCCATTTGTATGATAGTTTCTGTACACTCTCCCTAGATCCTGGTATATGACTGTTACTCATATTGCCCTGTGCTGTCAGATGTGGACTTTTTCATATGAGTCAAAATTGTTATTCAATGAAAATTTCATTGAGAATAGAAAACTTCAGGGTATAGTGATGGTGTGAATTGGAGGTAGTTTTGCATTATATATATATACACACAAATATATATATATATACATATATATATACAAATATACATTGAAGAATGTATATTTCAGGGCAATTCTTCTGGTGTGTGTGTGTGTGTGTGTATGTGTGTGTGTGTGTTTCCCTGAAAAGCTAGATATACATATATTGAGTTTAAAAGCTGGAAAATTTTCAATGAAAATCATCTGACATAAATTTATAAATTTAAAATATATGAAAAATTACCTACTCAGTTCTTTGTTTAATTATAAGTTCTCACATCAGAGATAAATACTAATTAAAAGCTGTATAGAGTTTAAACTACTGATCTTGACATACTAGGTAATAAATGATGTCAGGAGGAGAATGTATTTACATGTTGAATGTAATTCATTCAACACTAAGGAAAAATGTTATGACAGTGGTTAGTTTTCAGAAATCCACTTCTCCCAATCCCCTAGGAAGGTGAAGCTTCTTTATAATGTTTAGTGATTGATGGGAGAAATATCAATAACCTCAGATATGCAATAACACCACCTTTATGGCAGAAAGTGAAAAAGAACTAAAGAGCCTCTTGATGAAAGTGAAAGAGGAGGGTGAAAAAGCTGCCTTAAAGCTCAACATTCAGAAAACTAAGATCATGGCATCCGATCCCATCACTTCATGGAAAATAGATGGGGAAACAGTGGAGACAGTGGCTGACTATTATTCTGGACTCCAAAATCACTGCAGATGGTGAAAATGAAAAGACGCTTACTCCTTGGAAGGAAAGTTATGACCAATCTAGATAGCATATTAAAAAGCAGAGACATTACTTTGCCAACAAAGGTCTGTCTAATCAAGGCTATGGTTTTTCCAGTAGTCATGTATGGATGTGAGAGTTGGACTATAAAGAAAGCTGAGCACTGAAACATTGATGTTTTTGAACTGTGGTGTTGGAGAAGACTCTTAAGAGTCTCTTGGACTGAAAGGAGATCCAACTAGTCCATCCTAAAGGAGATCAGTCCTGGGTGTTCATTGGAAGGACTGATGCTGAGGCTGAAACTCCAATACTTTGGCCACCTGATGTGAAGAACTGACTCATTGGAAAAGACCCTGATGCAGGGGGAGAGAGTGAGGGCAGGAGGAGAAGGGGACGAGAGGATGAGATGGTTGGATGGCATCAGCTACTCAATGAACATGGGTTTGGGTGGACTCCGGGAGTTGGTGATGGACAGGGAGGCCTGGCGTGCTGTGGTTCTTGGAGTCACAAAGAGTTGGACACGACTGAACTGACTGACGGGATATTTTGCAATTTTAAGGTGCCTCAGAGCAGCACAACTGTACAATTTACATTTTAGGAAATTGTCTTTTTCTCTTACTCTAAATATCAGTATCTGCAACATGTCTAACTTAACATGCTAGAGCAATGATTTTGAAGAATTTTTGGATCATCTATACTTTAAAGTTTAAGGGTAGGTCTATCTGTAATGTGATAGGTCAATGTGATATCCTTAAAATAAGAGCTTTTTTTTTTTCTTTTAATAACTACAATTTTCCCTGGAAAATAACTGACTTTTAGGTTACTTTAAGTTTAGTATTTTCTTTCTATGCTCAAATAATAAAGTGAGGAGAATATACAATGTAATATTAAATTTTATATTTTGCCAAAGCAGTAGATGACAGCTATTCAAAAAGTATTAAAGAGACTAACATGCCTTTAAATCAATTATGTATAGATCATAGCTTTCCAAAATCCATGTAAATTTGTTATATAAAGATGATGCCTTTGGAATATTGTTACATATAATGATAGTATTTGGTGTATTAAAAAACATTTAAAGAAATTAAAATATCATGAATATCTTAGTATTCGGTAGCTTTTCTTTATTTTTTCAACAGTGGTGTAGTGAATATTATAGAAATATTTTCAGTCTATTTTCCTTTCCCCATGGCAGTGATGAGGACATTATCATGGAAGAATTAAGTTTTGTAGGAGATTAACAACCTTATACAAGTTCAGACGATCTTTTCAATAAAGGAACTTGAAATTATAAATGTATAATTAAGTATGAAAATAAATATCTAATTAGAATGAGAAAGAAATCATAATGAGTACATTTGAAAAAAGTGTTTTAAAACCATAAACATCACAAAACTCCAGAAAATTAGCATGATGTATGGTTGGGAAAATCCCCTGAAGAAGAAAATGGCAACCCACTCCAGTACTCTTGTGTGGAAAATTCCATGGACGGAGGAACCCTGTAGGCTACAGTCCATGGGATTGCAAAGAGTCAGACACAACTGAGTAACTTCACTTTCTTTCTGTCTTTCATGGTCAATTAACTGTATAACACCTTTTATACTTTTTTCCTCTACATTTTTGCCTGCATCTCTTTAACCAACTCCTCATATGACAGTGGTTTCCTTATATCTTTTTCTATAACTAGAACAGAAAAATAATCATTTCTTTCCATGTTTGATCAAAATGCATTTATTTTTTATGGTTCATAAGAGTTGTTTCTATATATTTTTGAAAATGTAATGTAATTCTTAAAATTGTTTTCAAATTCAAAAAAGTCTCTGAGGGTTTTTTAAAACATAAGCAAGTTTTAGAAAATTTTTACAAACTAGCTTCTGGTTCCAGATATTTTCCAAACACACTCTTATCTCAGCCTTAGAGGTTGAGGTGCCATCAGGCCTGCCAGCATCACAATGTGACCTTAGATCAATAAGTGGAAGCATCTTAGGTCAATAAGTGGGAGAATATATCTAGTGGTTATTCTTGCCCTGGAACAGGTAGCAATACTATTTGTGTACAGAAATTACTGTGAATAACATAAATATCTCCTACTAAACTCAAACTAAATGGATCTCCACCTTAAATTCTCCCTAGCTGTATCTCCAAATGCTCAACCTAACAAGAGGGAGAAATGAACAGCAAATGATATGTGGTCTTAATCAACCACAGTTAAATTATCTCACTTTCACAAAATTTGCAAAACTCATATGTGGCTAGATGAACACAATCCTGGACCATTCTAGGGAGTCATGGAAGGAACCAAACAATGGAACTGGATATATAAACTCCATTAGTTTAAAGGTGGATCTGTCTTTTAATACAAAGTGAAGATTATATCAGAAGTCAAACAAAAATCATTCTCACTGTAAATGTTTAAGAAATACAGATCACTTTAGAGATGGATTAGTGTGTGCATTTGACTTATTTGCTCTCTCTCTCTCTCTCTCTTTTTTTTTTTTTTTTTGTGTGAGTTCTTTACTTTTGAAGAGGAAGTGACTTTCTATCACTGAAAAAGTCTGAAAAAAATATTGTTTCATACAATGAAGTTTCCTCCCTAGTCAAATAATTTGACACTGCTTGCATACAGGTCTCACTCTTTGCACTCTTCCCTGGGTGATTTTGACTAAACCCTATTGCTTTTATTATTATTATTATTATTTTATTTTACTTTACAATTCTGTATTGGTTTTGCCTTTTTTCATGTTGCTTTTTGTTCTTTGTATCTACCTTCTTCTGATGTCCAGATCTGAGTATCCTATTAGTTATCATTAGTAGGCCACTGATACTTTATTATTCCAAAGACTCATTCCATCAGATAATATGCCAAAGATAATTTATAACTTTATTTAACATTTGCAACCTTGTCATCCATGAATCGGAGAAGGCAATAACAACCTACTCCAGTACTCTTGCCTGGAAAATCCCATGGGCAGAGGAGCCTGGTAGGCTGCAGTCCATGGGGTCCTGAAAACTCAGACACGACTGAGCAACTTCCCTTTCACTTTTCACTTTCATGCATTGGAGAAGGAAATGGCCACCCACTCCAGTGTTCTTGCCTGGAGAATCCTAGGGACGGGGGAGCCTGGTGGACTACTGTCTATGGGGTTGGACAGAATTGGACATGACTGAAGTGACTTAGGCAGGCGGCTGCAACGGGCACACTAAATGCAGGTGACTGTGAGGTCAGGGGCAGAAGCTGGGAGGACCCCATGCCTGAAGGGCGGCAGCCAAGAGGAGTTACCCCATGTCCGAGATCTGGGGCAGAGGCCAAGAGTGCCAGGCTATGACAGCACAGGAACGGCTGAGAGGAACCACCCACATCCGAGGCTAGGGGCAGTGGCTGGGAGGAGCCAGGCCACTTACGAGGTCAGGGGTGGCAGCCGAGAGGATCAACCCTGCACCGGAGGCCAGGGGCAGCAGCCAAGAGGAGCCACCCCACGTACAAGGAGTGGTGGCTGCATGGGTGCAGGAGGGCCTAGAGGAGTTATCCCTAATTGAAGATAAGGAAGGGCAGTGGTGAGGAGATACCCCTCATCCAAGGAAAGGAGCAGTGACTGCGCTTTGCTGGAGAAGCCGTGAAGAGATACCCCACACACAAGGTAAGAGAAACCCAAGTAAGATGGTAGGTGTTGCAAGAGGGCATCAGAGGCAGACACACTGAAACCATACTCACAGAAAACTAGTCAATCTAATCACACTAGCACCACAGCCTTGTCTAACTCAATGAAACTAAGCCATGCCCATGAGGCCACCCAATATGGGCAGGTCATGGTGGAGAGGTCTGACAGAATGTGGTCACTGGAGAAGGGAATGGCAAACCACTTCAGTATTCTTGCCTTGAGAACCCCATGAACAGTATGAAAAGGCAAAATGATAGGATACTGAAAGAGGAACTCCCCAGGTCAGTAGGTGCCCAATATGCTACTGGAGATCAGTGGACAAATAATTCCAGAAAGAATGAAGGGATGGAGCCAAAGCAAAAACAATACCCAGCTATGGATATGACTGGTGAGAGAAGCAAGGTCTGATGCTATAAAGACCAATATTGCACAGGAATCTGGTATGTCAGGTCCATGAATCAAGGCAAATTGGAAGTGGTCAAATAAGAGATGGCAAGAGTGAACATCAACATTCTAGAAATCAGTGAAAAAATGGACTGGAATGAGTGAATTTAACTCAGATGACCATTATATCTACTACTGCGGGCAGGAATCCCTCAGAAGAAATGGAGTAGCCATCATGTTCAACAAAAGAGTCCAAAATGCAGTACTTGGATGCAATCTCAAAAATGACAGAATGATCTCTGTTCATTTCCAAGGCAAACCATTCAATATCATGATAATTCAAGTCTATTCCCCAACCAGTAATGCTGAAGAAACTGAAGTTGAATGGTTCTATGAAGACCTACAAAACCTTTTACAACTAACACTCAAAAGAGAGGTCCTTTTCATTATAGGGGACTGGAATGCAAAAGTAGGAAGTCAAGAAACACTTGGAGTGACAGGCAAATTTGGCTTTGGAATGTGGAATGAAGCAGGGCAAAGACTAATAGAGTTTTGCCAAGAAGATGCACTGGTCATAGCAAACACCCTCTTCCAACAACACAAGAGAGGACTCTACACATGGACATCACCAGATGGTCAACACTGAAATCAGATTGATTATATCATTTGCAGCCAAAGATGGAGAAGCTCTATACAGTGAAAAAAAAAAAAAAAAAAAAAGACCAGGAGCTGACTGTGGCTCAGAACATGAACTCCTTATTACCAAATTCAGACTTAAATTGAAGAAAGTAGGGAAGACCGCTAGACCACTCAGGTATGACCTAAATCAAATCCTTTATGATTATACAGTGGATGTGAGAAATAGACTTAAAGGCCTAGATCTGATAGATAGAGTGCCTGATGAACTATGGAATGAGGTTCATGACATTGTACAGGAGACAGGGATAGAGACAATCCCCATGGAAAAGAAATGCATAAAAGCCAAATGGCTGTCTGGGGAGGCCTTACAAATAGCTGTGAAAAGAAGAGAAGCGAAAAGCAAAGGAGAAAAGGAAAGATATAAGCATCTGAATGCAGAATTCCAAAGAATAGCAAGGAGAGATAAGAAAACCTTCTTCAGCCATCAATGCAAAGAAATAGAGGAAAAGAACAGAATGGGAAAGACTAGAGATCTCTTCAAGAAAATTAGAGATACCAAGGGAATATTTCATGCAAAGATGGGCTCGATAAAGGACAGAAATGGTCTGGACCTAACAGAAGCAGAAGAATTTAAGAAGAGGAGGCAAGAATACACGGAAGAACTGTACAAAAAACATCTTCACGACCCAGATAATCACGATGGTGTGATCACTCACCTAGAGCCAGACATCCTGGAATGTGCAGTCAAGTGGGCCTTAGAAAACATTACTATGACCAGTGCTAGTGGAGGTGATGGAATTCCCATTGAGCTATTTCAAATCCTGAAAGATGATGCTGTGAAAGTGCTACACTCAATATGCCAGCAAATTTGGAAAATTCATTAGTGGCCACAGGACTGGAAAAGGTCAGTTTTCATTCCAATCCCAAAAAAAGGCAATGCCAAAGAATGCTCAAACTACTGCACAATTGCACTCATCTCACATGCTAGTAAAGTAATGCTCAAAATTCTCCAAGCCAGGCTTCAGCAATTCATGAACCATGAACTTCCAGATGTTCAAGCTGGTTTTAGAAAAGGCAGAGGAACCAGAGATCACATTGCCAACATCTGCTGGATCATGGAACAAGCAAGGGAATTCCAGAAAAACATGTGTTTCTGCTTTATTGACTATGCCAAAGCCTTTGACTGTGTGGATCACAATAAACTGTTTAAAATTCTGAGAGAGATGGGAATACCAGACCACCTGACCTGCTTCTTGAGAAATCTGTATGCAGGTCAGGAAGCAAAAGTTAGAACTGGACATGGAAAAACAGACTGGTTCCAAATAGGAAAAGGAGTGCATCAAGGCTGTATATTGTCACTCTGCTTATTTAACTTCTATGCAGAGTACATCATGAAAAACACTGGACTGGAAGAAACACAAGCTGGAATTAAGATTGCCGGGAAAAATATCAATAACCTCAGATATGCAGATAACACCACCCTTATGGCAGAAAGTGAAGAAGAACTAAAAAGCCTCTTGATAAAAGTCAAAGAGGATAGTGAAAAAGTTGGCTTTAAACTCAACCTTAGGAAAACGAAGATCATGACATCGGTCCCATCACTTCATGGGAAATAGATGGGGAAACAGTGGAAACAGTGTCAGACTTTATTTTTTTGGGGCTCCAAAATCACTGCAGATGGTGACTGCAGCCATGAAATTAAAAGACGCTTACTCTTTTGAAGAAAAGTTATGACCAACCTAGATAATATATTCAAAAGCAGAGACATTACTTTGCCGACTAAGGTCCATCTAGTCAAGGCTATGGTTTTTCCAGTAGTCACGTATGGATGTGAGAGTTGGACTGTGAAGAAGGCTGAGCGCTGAAGAATTGATGCTTTTGAAATGTGGTGTTGGGAAAGACTCCTGAGAGTCCCTTGGACTGCAAGGAGATCCAACCAGTGTATTCTGAAGGAGATCAGCCCTGGGATTTCTTTGGAAGGAATGATGCTAAAGCTGAAACTCCAGTACTTTGGCCACCTCATGAGAAGAGTTGACTCATTGGAAAAGACTCTGATGCTGAGAGGGATTGGGGGCAGGAGGAGAAGGGGACAACAGAGGATTAGATGACAGGATGGCATCACGGACTCAATGGACGTGAGTCTGAGTGAACTCCGGGAGTTGAGATGGACAGGGAGGCCTGACGTGCTGCGATTCATGGCGTCACAAAGAGTTGGACACGACTGAGCGACTGAACTGAACTGAACTGAAGAAGTGACAGCAGCAGCAACAGCAGCATCAGTGAATCTTTGTGTATATTTATGTTAGTCAGAGGACTCAACCACCATTCCACATGCAATCCTTTACTCCTGTTTCCTCTTAACTCCATCCCTGTTAGCAAAATTAATATGGAAGTAGTCTTGTTCAGGCTTCAGAGGTAGAAGATTCCCTCTGACCAACCCATGACCCTGGCTGAAGTACATACCTGCCTGCACCTATACCAATTTCTATCAGCAAGTAAATAATCACTTAGGATAAGGAAAGGAGTAGATCCTGGGATTTTTTTGAGCCCTGGGGACCTGACAAGTCCCCCAGGGTCTGGAAAATCTTATGACACACAGGTGAAATGAACAGCATTGTTAAAGAAAAATCAGAGGTGGATTTTTGGTGTTGATAATATCAGTTTGCGGCCTGACATTATAAAACAGAAGCTGTCAAAGCCGCAATTTGAAGTGTCACTCAGAGAAGGACACATTAGCCCAGGACTTTTTCAATTTGGGACTCCAGATTGCTGTTGTCAAGAATTTCCAGGGCTGCTCAAATCTAAATATAGGTGATGTATTTGTTGTTTCATCTCTCTATCACTTCTATTTATTTTCTTCTACTAACTTTATATTGAAATTAAATTAATTTTCTATAAAAATTGAAAGTGTTTGATTGTGGTGAATGTCTCTTTTTCTTGACAAATCCTTCATGCCTAAAATGAAAGTAAGTAAAACTTATGCAAAACAATTCCTCATGCAACTACCCTACTTTGGGTCCACCTTCGTGATCTAGGTCATTGCAATAGTGTATTCACTTGTTTCCTTAGCTAATATCTGAATCTCTTGTTAGAACACATACTTCACATTGTTTCAAAATGCTGCTTAGATAAATAGAAAACTTGCTATAAAATTATTCTGTGGTTTTGACTTCAGGTTAATTTTCAAACTTCTTAGATTACTGCACAAATTCCTGACCATTTTACAGATTTATCTCCTGCTATTGTCCTTTATGGTGACCATCCTTGCATGAAATGTTCCCTTGAAATTTCTAGTTTTCTTGAAGAGATCTGTAGTCTTTCCCATTCTATTGTTTTCCTCTCTTTCTTTGCATTGTTTGCTTAAGAAGGCCTACTTATATCTCATGATATTCTCTTGAACATAGCATTCAGTTGGTATATCTTATCTTTTCTCCTTTATCTTTTACTTCTCTTCTTTCCTCAACTATTTTTAAAGCCTCTTCAGAAAAGCATTTGCCTTCTTACATTTTTTTATCTTGGGGATGGTTTTAGTCATTGCCTCCTATTGGCTCAGATGGTAAATAATCTGCCTGTAAACTAAGAGATCTAGATTCTATTCCTGGGTTAGGAAGAGCCTCTGGAGAAGAGAATGGCAACCCATTTCAGTATTCTTGCCTGGGAAATCTCATAAACAGAGGAGACTGGTGGGGCTACAGTCCATGGGGTCGCAAAGAGTCAGACACCACTGTGTAAGTTACAGTGTTACAAATTCTGTACATTTTCCTATATAGTGTTACAAACCTCTGTCCATAGATATTCAGGAACTCTGTCTACCAGATCTAATCCCTTGAATCTATCCACCCCCTCCACTGTATAATCATAATGTATTTGGTTTAGGTTATACCTGGATGGCCTAGTGGTTTTCCATACTTTCTTCAATTAAGCCTGAATTTTGCAATAAGGAGCTGATAGCCTGAGCTACAGTCAGCTCCAGGTTTGTTTTTTTTTTTTTTCCTGACTGTAAAGAGCTTCTCCATCTTTGGCTACAGGAGAATTTAATCACTCTGATTTGAGTATTGACTATCTGATGATGTCCATGTGTAAAGTCCTCTATTTTGTTGTTGGAAAAGGGTGTTTGCTATGACCAACATGTTCTCTTGACAAAACTCTGTTAGCCTTTGCCCTGCTTCATTTTGTAATCCAAGGCCAAAGTTAGCTGCTATTCTGGATATATTTTGACTTCCTACTTTTGAACTTCAGTCCCCTTGATGAAAAAGGAAAATGCTGGATAATCATTAGAAGGTCTGATGCTGAAACTGAAGCGTCAATGCTTTGGCAATCTGATGTGTAGAACTGACTCTCTGAAGAAGTCCCTGGTGAGGGGAAAATTGTGGGCAGGAGAAGAAGGAGATAGCGGAGGATAAGAAGGTAGGATGGCATCATCAACTCAATGGACATGAGCTTGAACAAACTCTGGGAGATAGTGAAAGACCAGGAAGCCTGCAGCCCAGGGAGTCACGAAGAGTTGGACACCAATTAGCAATTGAACAAAGCAAACAAGAATGATGAAAAATACATCTTTTTTGGTGTTGGTCCTAGAAGACCTTATAGGTCTTCATAGAACTGGTCACCTTCAGCCTCTTTGACATTAGTGGTTGGGGCATAGACTTGGATTCTGTGATGGTTGAATGGTTTGCCTTGGAAAAGAACCGAGATCATTCTGTTGTTTTTGAAACTGCACTCAAGTACTGCATTTCAGACTCTTCTGTTGACTACAGAGGCTACTATATTTCTTCTAAGTGATTCTTGCCCACAGTTGTAAATATAATGGTCATCTGAATTAAATTCCCCAATTCCCATCAATTTTAGTTCATTGATTCCTAAAATGCTGACATTCAATTTTGAATCTCCCACTTGATAACATTCAATTTACCTTGATTCATGGACCTAACATTCCAGGTTTGTATGTAGTATTGTTCTTTATAGTATCTGATTTTACTTTTACTGGCAGATACATCCAAAATGGAGTGCTGTTTCCACTTTGGCCCACTACTTCATTCTTTCTGGAGCTATAAATAATCACCTTCAGCTTTTCCCCAGTGGTATATTGAACACCTTCTGACCTGGGGCGGGGGGCAGGGTACTCATCTTCCAGTGTCATATCTTTTTGAAAGTTTATCCTATTCATTATCCTCAAACTCATGTCCACTGAGTTGATGATGCCATTCAACCATCTTATCCTAGGCTATCTCCTTCTTCTCCTGCCCTCAGTTTTCCCCTCACCAGGGATTTCTGCAGAGAGTCAGTTCTACACATCAGGTTGCCAAAGTATTAAAGCTTCAGTTTTAGCATCAGGATTTGTCCTCCTTCAAGGACAGTATCCTCAGTCCTTTGGGTGAGGATACTGGAGTGGGTTGTCATTTCATACTCCACGGGACCACAATTTGTCAGAATTTTTCCCTATGACCCATTTATCTTGGGTGCTTTGCATGGCATGGCTTCCAGCTTCATTGAGTTAGACAAGCCCCTTTGTAGTCCAAGAAGGAAAGGACCATAGAATAGGCAAGACTTGAGATCTCCCTAGAAATATTAGAAATATCAAGGCAATATTTTGTGCAAAAATGGGCATGGAATAGGACAGACACAGTAAGGAAATAACAGAAGCAGAAGAGGTTAAGAAGAGGTGGCAAGAATACACAGAAGAACTATATCCGCAAGGTCTTAATAATCCAGATAATGACAATGTTGTGGTCACTCACCTAGAACCAGAAATCCTGAGTTAAAGTCAAGTAGGCCTTAAGGAACATTGCTACAAACAAAGCTAATGGAGGTGACAGAACACCAGCTGAGCTATTTAAAATGTTAAAAGATGATACTGTTAAAGTGGTGCACTCAATATGTCAGCAAATCTGGAAAACTCAGCAGTGGCCCCAGGACTAGAAAAGGTCACTTATCATTCAGATCCCAAAGGACAGTGCCAAAAAATGTTCAAATTTCACATGCTAGCACGGTTATGCTCAAAATCCTTCAAGCTGGGCTTCAGCAGTATGTGAATCCAAAACATCCAGATGTATGAATACAAACTGGATTTTGAAGAGGCATATGAATCAGAGAACAAATTTCCAACATTCATTGGATAATGGAGAAAGCCAGGGATTTCCAGAAAAAATACTTACTTCTGCTTTATTAACTATTCTAAAGTCTTTGACTGTGTGGATTACAGAAAACTGTGGAAAATTCTTAAAGAGATAGGAATACCAGAGCATCTTACAGTCTCCTGAGAAACATGTATTCAGGTCAAGAATCAATAGTTAGAGGTGAACATGGAACAACTGAGAGGTTCAAAATTGGGAAAGGAGTATGACATGGCTGTATATTTGCACCCTACTTATTTAACTTATATGCAGAATACATCATGCAAAATAACAGGCTGGAGAAACCACAAGTTGTATTCAAGACTGCTGGGACAAATATCAACAGCCTCAGATATTCAGATGATATTACTCAAATGGCATAAAGTAAAGAGGAACTAAACAGTGTCTTAATAAGGGTGAAAGAGAAGAGTAAAAAGCTGGCTTGAAACTCAACATTCAAAAATATAAGGTTATAGCATTCAGTACCATTACTTGATGGCAAATAGAAGGGGAAAAGTGGAAGCAGTGAAAGATTTTATTCTGTGGGCTCCAAAATGACTGTGGATGGTAACTGCAGCCCTGACATTGAAAGACACTTGCTCCTTGAGAGGAAAGCTATGGCAAACCTAGACAGGATATTTAAAAGCAGAGATATCACTTTGCCAACAAACGTCCATAAAATCAAAGTTATGGTTTTTCCATAGTCAGGTATGGAAGTGAGTTGCTGTTCAGTTGCTGAGTCATGTCCAACTCTTTGTGACCCCATACACTGCAGCATGCAAGGCTTCCCTGTCCTTCACTATCTCCTGGAGTTTGCTCAAACTCATGTCCATTGAGCTGATGATGGCATTCAACCATCTCATCCTCTGTCACCCTCTCCTTCTACTCTCAGTCTTTCCCATTACCAGGATCTTTTTCCAAAGAATCAGCTCTCTCATCAGAATAATGGACTTCAGTTTAGCATCAGCCCTTCCAATGCATATTCAGTGTTGATTTCTCTTAGGATTAACTGGCAATCCAAGTTAGGAATCCCTTAGGAATCCCTGTCAGTCCAAGGGATTCTCAGGAGTCTTCTCCACCACCACAATTCCATATCAGAAATTCTTGGGCACTCAGCCTTCCTTATGGTCCAAATCTCACATCCATACACAACTACTGGAAGAACCATAGCCTTGACCATATGGACCTCTGTTGGCAAAGTGATGTCTCTGCTTTTTAGTATGTTGTCTAGGTTTTTCGTAGCTTTCCTTCCAAGGAGTGAGTGTCTTTTAATTTAATGACTTCAGTCTCCATCCACAGTAATTTTGGAGTCCAAGAAGATAAAATCTATCACTGCTTCCACTTTTCCCTTCTATTTTGCCTGAAGTCATGGGATCCAATGACATGATCTTAGTTTTTTGAATGTTGAGTTTTAAACCAGCTTTTTCACTTTCCTTTTTCACTCTTATCAAGAGGTTCTTTAGTTCCTCTTTTCTTTCTGCCATTAGAGTTATATCATCTGCACATCTGAGGCTGTTGATATTCCTCCCAGCAATCTTGATTACAGCTTGTGATTCATCTAACCCAGTATTTCACATGATGTACTCTGCATAGATGTTAAATAAGCAAGGTGACAACATACAGTCTTGACATATTCCTTTCCCAAATTTGTAACCAGTTTGTTGTCCCATGTCCAATTCTTACTGTTGCTTCTTGACCCTCATACAGGCTTTGTTGACCTGGCATTCCCATCTCTTTAAGAATTTTCCACACAGTCAAAGGTTTTAGCATATTAATGAAGCAGAAGTTGATGTTTTTCTGGAAATTCCTTGCTTTCTCTGTGATCCCAGCAAATGTTCGCAATGTGATCCCTACTTCTTCTGCCATTTCTCAAGCCAGTTTGTGCATCTGGAAGTTCTCGGTATATGGCCTGCTAAAGGAAGTCTAGCATGAAGGATTTTGAGCATAACCTTGTTAGCATGTGAAATGAGTGCAATTGTGTGATAATTTGAATATTCTTGGCATTGCCCTTCTTTGGGATTAGAACGAAAACAGACGTCTTCCAGTCCTCTGGCCACCGCTCAGTTTTCCAAATTTGTTGACTTACTGAGTACAGCACTTTAACAGCAGCATCTTTTAGAATTTTAAAGAGCTCAGGGGGGATTCCATCACTCTTACTAGCTTTGTTTGTATTAATGTTTCCTAAGGCCCATTTTCTGAATGTTGAGCTTCAAGCCAACATTTTCACTCTCCACTTTCACTTTCATCAAGAGGCTTTTTGGTTCCTCTTCACTTTCTTCCATAAGGGTGGTGTCCTCTGCATATCTGAGGTTATTGATGTTTCTCCCGGCAATCTTGATTCCAGCTTGTGCTTCTTCCAACCCAGCATTTCTCATGATGTACTCTGCATAGAGGTTAAATAAGCAGGGTGACAATATACAGCCTTGACGTACTCCTTTTCCTATTTGGAACCAGTGTGTTGTTTCATGTCCAGTTCTAACTGTTGCTTCCTGACCTGCATACAGGTTTCTCAAGAGGCAGGTTAGGTGGTCTGGTATTCCCATCTCTCTCAGAATTTTCCACAGTTTATTGTGATCCACACAGTCAAAGGCTTTGGCATCATCAATAAAGCAGACATAGATGTTTTTCTGGAACTCTCTTGCTTTTTCCATGATGCAGCAGATGTTGGCAATTTGATATCTCGTTCTTCTGCCTTTTCTAAAACCAGCTTGAACATCAGGAAGTTCACAGTTCACATATTGCTGAAGCCTGGCTTGGAGATTGGCACCCCACTCCAGTACTCTTGCCTGGAAAATCGCATGGACAGAGGAGCATGGTAGGCTGCAGTCCATGGAGTCACAAAGAGTCAGACACGACTTAGCAACTTCCCTTTCACTTTTCACTTTCATGCATTGGAGAAGGAAATGGCAACCCACTCCAGTATTCTTGCCTGGAGAATCCCAGGAACGGGGGAGCCTGGTGACCTGCTGTCTCTGGGGTCACACAGAGTAGGACACGACTGAAGTGACTTAGCAGCAGCAGCAGCAGTGTGTGAGATGAGTGTAATTGTGTGGCAGTTTGAGCATTCTTTGGCATTGCCTTTCTTTGGGATTGGAATGAAAACTGAAGTTTTCCAGTCCTGTGGCCACTAATGAGTTTTCCAAATTTGCTGGCATATTGAGTGCAACACTTTCACAGCATCATCTTTCAGGATTTGAAATAGCTTAACGGGAATTCCATCACTTCCACTAGCATTGTTCATAGTGATGTTTTCTAAGGCCCACTTGACTGCACATTCCAGGATGTCTGGCTCTAGGTGAGTGATCACACCATTGTGACTATCTGGGTCGTGAAAATCTTTTTTTTTTTTGTACAGTTCTTCTGTGTATTCTTGCCATCTCTTCTTAATATCTTCTGCTTCTGTTAGGTCCATACCATTTCTGTCCTTTATCGAGCCCATTTTTGCATGAAATGTTCCCTTGGTATCTCTAATTTTCTTGAAGAGATCTCTAGTCTTTTCCATTCTGCTGTTTTGCCTCTATTTCTTTGCATTGATCATTGAGGAAAGCTTTCTCATCTCTTCTTGCTATTCTTTGGAACTCTGCATTCAGATGCTTATATATTTCCTTTTCTCCTTTGCTTTTTGCTTCTCTTCTTTTCACAGCTATTTCTAAGGCTTTCCCAGACAGACATTGGCTTTTTTGCATTTCTTTTCCATGGGGATGGTCTTGATCCCTGTCTCCTGTACAATGTCATGAAGCTCAATCCATAGTTTCATGGGAAATAGGTGGGGAAACAGTGGAAACAGTGTCAGATTTTATTTTGGGGGGCTCCAAAATCACTGCAGATGGTGATTGCAGCCATGAAATTAAAAGATGCTTACTCCTTGGAAGAAAAGTTATGACCAACCTAGATAGTATATACAAAAGCAGAGACATTACTTTGACAACAAAGGTCCATCTAGTCAAGGCTATGGTTTTTCCTGTGGTCATGTATGGATGTAAGAGTTGGACTGTGAAGAAAGCTGAGGGCCGAAGAATTGATGCTTTTGAACTGTGGTGTTGGAGAAGACTCTTGAGAATCTCTTGGATGGCAAGGTGATCCAACCAGTCCATTCTGAAGGAGATCAGCCCTGGGGTTTCTTTGGAAAGAATGATGCTAAAGCTGAAACTTCAGTGCTTTGGCCACCTCATGTGAAGAGCTGACTCATTGGAAAAGACTCTGATGCTGGGAAGGATTGGAGGCAGGAGGAGAAGGGGACGACAGAGGATGAGATGGCTGGATGGCATCACTGACTCGATGGACGTGAGTCTGAGTGCACTCCGGGAGTTGGTGATGGACAGGGAGGCCTGGCGTGCTGCGATTCATGGGGTCACAAAGAGTCAGACACGACTGAGCGACTGAACTGAACTGAACTGAAGGTCCATTCTGCTTCACACTCCAGGATATTTGGCTCTACATGAGTGATCACACCATTGTGTTAGTTATGGACATGGACCATAAAAAATGTTGAGTATCCAAGAATTGGTGATGCTGAATTGTGGTCCTGGAGAAGAGTTTCGAAAATTCCTTGGACAGCAAGGAGATCAACCACTCAATCCTAAAGGAAATCAACCTTGAATATTCATTGCAACATCTGATGCTGAAACTGAAGATGCAATACTTTAGCCACGTGCTATGAAGAGCAAACTTATTGGATCAGACTCTGATGCTGGGAAAGACTAAAGGCTACAGAAGAGGGAAGCAGAGGATGAAGTCGCTAGACAGCATCACCAACTCAGCGTATGTGAATTTGAGAAAATTCCAGGAGCTAGTGAGGATAGAACAGCCTGGAGTGCTGCAGTCCATGAGGTTAGAAAGAATCAGACACTAGTGACTGAACAACAACATCAACAATATCCTGCTATTTCTCCATATGGAATCTCACTTAAACCATTCTAATTAATATCCAGGTTTGGGACTCCTGATCCTGACATTATGGTGTGTATTCCTACATAATATTCTTCAGATGTGGAATATTCATACGACTTTTCTCTACTTGTGAATATTCTTCATGAATTTCATCATTCATTTCAAGAGTAAGAAATCTCTTCTAAGAAAAGTCCCAATATCTGATGGATTAACTGAGAATTCTCTGCTTTTATAGCATCTGGGCATACATGATGTGAGCAGTAACAAACCACATTATACCATTGATTTTTTTACATCTTTCCTCATAGATTATGAGTTCATAGAGATAAAAAAAAAAAACTATGTTGCACATTTCTTCACTCTGAGCACATAGTATTTTTGGTACATAGGAGGTGATCTCAAGTTATTTTTGAATGAATCTTTAATTGAAGAGAAAGTTCTGAGGTGTAGATTAGTGATTTATCTACTAAAGATTGAGTGTATCAGTGGATGGGAAAATATTGTTATCATAATTTTGTGTTGATATGATTTAGTTAATAAGGTGAAGCTTAAATATTCTTTAGTCAGAAATTTTAACACATTTAAATTGCACTTTTCTCAATTGTTTTTAAGTTAAGAGATTTTCTACATAAATTGATTAGTACAGGTGCCAAGGATTGGTTGGATATTATACCAAGATAATTTAATATTTAAATGTTTCAGTTAAAACTGATTGCATTCAAGTCACTTATTATACAGCAGAAAGAAAGAGCTAATTTAAAGTTAATCAAGTTTTTTAAAAATAGTGAATGCATGAGAAAGTCAATATCTGGATGTCTTAAAATTATGGTAAGTCCAGGTTCAATGCATGATACTGGATGCTTGGGGCTGGTGCACTGAGACAACCCAGAGGGATGGTATGGGGAAGAAGGAGGGAGAGGGGTTCAGGATGGGGAACATGTGTATACCTATGGCGGATTCATGTTGATGTCAATATTGTAAAGTAATTAACCTCCAATTAAAATAAATAAATAAATTATGGTAAGTCAAGAAATGTCAATCAAATCTAAATATACTGCTAAGAGTATCTTTATCTCTGCTTTGTTTTTTGATACCAAATTAGAATTTTAATTTAAGATAGTAATTTTAAGATACTAATCAACCTAGGTTCATTCCAACTTTACCAATAAAAAGTTCTGTGAACATAGTCATTTCATTTCATTAGATTCCAGTTTATTTGTGAAAAATGGATAACAGTAGCTACTTTCTAAGTTTTTCATGGAAACTAAATGAGATTATGAGTAAACTGTTCTAAGCATGATTTCTGTCATATAGTACTCAATGAAGAGTATATAAATTAAATGATTTTAATACAGTTACATATAAAAAGTACATAATACTATAATCCACCACTTTCAATTTCAATTAAAATTACTAAACAAAGCACAATTTCATGATCTTTAACAGCAGCCATTTAAAAAATATTGGTGGAAAGTTGAGTACTTATACTGGCTCATGTATGCATGTACTAAGTACTAAAAAAAAAAAAACATGCAGAATGTTTAGCAGTCTATATCCTCAGGAATAGTAGGTTGTCTTGCCTACTAACATTTAAACTTGCATTTAATTTTATTGATCCATTTTATGAATTAATTTATGTTCTTCATTTTATTTACCCTATTCCATTAATCCCCTTTGTAACAAATTTCTTATATTTCTGGATACATTTAATTGTGGAGTTCTCTTTAAATTCTCATTTAAATGTTGTCTTTACTCACTAATCTAGCCTTGGCTCTCTTCTCATCTATCACTCTTCAGACAATTTCATCTACTCCAATGGCTTCAATTCCTATCATTTGCTAACAAGACTCACATTTACTCCTTTTAGCTCTTTAGATCACAAAATCCACTGCCCTATTGAGCATCTTTATCTTCATTCCCATAGGCATTTTAAATTCATTATGCTCCAAGCTGTTGTCAGTATCATCTATCTGCAAACTGTTCTTTCACTTATAATTTTTATTGAAATTAAAATCATTATCATCATCTAGTTGTAAAAACTGAAAACCTGTTTACTATCTTTGACTTGTCTCTTCATCTCAGCCCCCACAGCAATCAAACACCAAATTCTATCAAATTATCTTCATGCCCACTGTTGCCACCCAACACTAGATGACATCAACTCTTTCCAAGAATATTTCAACAGATTTTAAAATATCATGCTTTTTACCAGTCCTTCCATTTATCAGTACCTCCATTCCATTCTCTGCAACACTGACAGAATGATCTTTTAAAGCAGGAATACAATAATCTGGCCGTCTCAAAGTTTGTGGAGTTCAGGCAAGAGTATAAATGGAGATTCATGGCTCTTCCTCTTTTCTATCTTCATGCTTCAGCCATTACTGCTAGGGCACTTATACATAAGCACTATTTTTGTGCATTTATATGTAGACAGTTCTACCTGTATACTTGATTATTGTCCTTCTCAGCTTAACAACTGTCAAGGATCTTCCTTCAAGCCTAGAGATAAGCTGACAGGAGAGATAACACCCTGAGGGGAAAGACCTGGAGAAGAACCCACATAGGTAATAGATCTTGGCATGAAATTCTGTGTGAATATATACACAGAAAACACTCTAGAAGAATGGGCATGAATGTCATGTGGGTTTATGTCCTTGGCCATTTAGACTCCTTGCCCTTTGGAAGGACAGAGGAAACCGTAGATAAGAATTGATTTTCTGAATTCTGTAATACTGTGATATTATTAATCCCTTGTTTAAAATTATTTAATGACTCATTTCTGAGGGTCAAGTCCGAACCCTTTAGTATAAATTGCAGGGTCTTTAGTGGTCTAACTCTTGTAGATTCCTGTTTTATTTCTCAACATATCATATATCCTATTCTAAAATCTGATAAATCAGGAGTCATTTTAGCTTGTTAAATATGGAAGTCTTCCACTAGGACTTCTGCATAAACCATTTTATTTAATTTTTGCTTTCAGTACTCTCCATTTCTCTTCCACTTGGACATTCCCTTTATGTATTTTGGATCTCAGCTAGTTGATACTTTTTTCAAGGGAATTGCTCTTACCATTTATCCATGATCTGGAGAAGGAAATGGTCACCCACTCCAGCATTCTTGCCTGGAGAATCCCATGAACAGAGGAACTTTGAGGGCAAAGAGTCTGACATGACTGAGCAACTAACACTTATCCATGGTAGGCCTCTGCTTTTCCATTACTAAAGGTTCATGCATCCCAGGTATCATGCACTTAATATTTTATTTTACATAAATGCTAAACATCATTCTATGAATCTGACTGGAGTCCCAAGAACTGGCCACTGTGAATTTGACCTGGTTTTGAAACATGATTCATGCTCAATGCTATAATCCATGGGGCAGAGTTTTCTGCTATTTTTTGCCCTTAACTCTTGCTGTTTTGATTCTTCTCCCATCTTCTCTCCTTCTCCCTTGCTGCAAAATTTCAGGTGCTTCCTTGTTTCTCTCTCTCTCTCTCTTTTTTTTTTTCTTAAGACATTCCTAACAAGTTTGTAATAGAATTTTGTTAAGAGTAATTTAGCTGAAGATTCCAAGATCCATCAAGAAGAGTAAAAATTGTGTAGCATAACATTTAAACTGAGAACTCTTTAGACGGTTTTCCTTATGAAGTTTCTCCTTGTCTCTCTCTCCCAATGGAAGTCTTCCTTTTCTTACTTTTTTCTCACCAAGCCTCAAAGTTCAGTCTTTTTTGTCTTAATTTCATTCAAAGAAACTTCAATAGCATTCCCTCTTCATTTTGCAGATTTTTTAACTATGCCATAATCTCTATCCACAAAAATCTTATTGAGATATATTTGGAATGAAGCCAATATGTTTCTCAAAAATATATTTTCATATTAATTACCAAAAAGGAAAAAAATGGCGTGTTTACAGTATGGTCAGGATGTACTATGGGCTTCCCAGGTGGCTCAGTGGTTAAGTAATCCGTCTGCCAATGTGGGCTTGATTTCTGGGTAGGGAAGATCCTTGAAGGTGGAAGTGGCAACTCACTCTAGTATTCTTGCCAGGATAAACCCATGGACAGAGGAGCCTGGTGGACTACAGTCTATAGCGTCTCACACAGTCAGATTCAACTGCTGCTGAGCATGCTCACAGGATGTACTACAGTTGGATCTGGTTTATTGCACGCTGTTTGAGATTACTTTGCCAAGAAAGATCCATCTAGTCAAGGCTATGGTTTTTCCAGTGGTCATGTATGGATGTGAGAGTTGGACTGCAAAGAAAGCTGAGTGCAGAGGAATTGATGCTTTTGAACTGTGGTGTTGGAGAAGACTCTTGGGAGTCCCTTGAACTGCAAGGAGATCCAACCATCCATCTTAAAGGAGATCAGTCTTGGGTGTTCACTGGAAGGATTGATGCTAAACCTGACACTCCAATACTTTGGCCACCCCATGTGAAGTGTTGACTCATTGGAAAAAACCCTGATGCTGGGAGGGATTGGGGGCAGGAGGAGAAGGGGACGACAGAGGATGAGATGGCTGGATGGCATCACCGACTCTATGGACATGAGTTTGAGTGAACTCTGGGAGTTGGTGATGGACAGGGAGGCCTGGCGTGCTGCAATTCATGGGGTCACAAAGAGTCAGACATGACTGAGCGACTGAACTGAACTGAACTGAACTGAGATCTATTAGGGAGCTGTAGTAGAGCAATTATTGCAATGCTTACATCTGAATTGAGGAAATTCTAAGTACTATGTATCCATCTCTCTTCAAAGCAGCTTGCAGTTCAGTAACAACTAACAAAAAATAGAAATTAAGCTAATAAGATTTTGACCTATAAAAAGATAAATGAAAATTATGCATTAATGCATCTGATAATAGTTAGTAACATTCTTTTATAAAATAGACGTCTATCTGCTCTCTACAATGTTGTATCTGTCTTTTGTCATCTCCAGAAATAAATCTTTGATTTATTATTGCCCTGGGCTAACTGAGGAAAATGTTAAGTCTCAGCTTTGTGATTTCTGAATATTGACTATGCAGTCAGTGAAGGAGAAGGAGACTAGATACTTTGGGAAACAAAGGCTATCTGTGTTTTATTTTGGAGCTGATTAAATGTGGTGCAATCTATGGCAAAATGACAACAGTTATGGATTTCAGTATGCAAGGATTAAAAATAATCATAGTTAAGAGTTTATAATTATCTAAAAATTATTTTCCAAGTGTCACTATACCTTAATTTCCACACACATCTTTTGGTCATAATCACAGTACTAGTGAAGGCAACATTTAAAGGAAAAGACGCTATAATTTCTACTATGCAAAACTTTATACAAATGCTTACCTTTTATCTAAAAAATTATGTCTTCCCTTTTCTTTTAAACACAAGTTTATTTTAATATAGTACAATAATGTATGTACAAAATCAGGTGTTATCTGTATTTATTATGTAGCATATAGTGCTCTTTGTTAATGAACTAGCCTTACAATAGAAAATCTAATTTTGGGTATTATAAACTGCCAGTCCTCAGTCTCTTTGGCATGAGGGACCGGTTTCATGGAAGACAACTTTTCCACAGACTAGGGTGAGGGTAAGCATGGTTTCAGGATGATTCAAATGCATTACGTTTATTGTGCCTTTCATTTCTGTTTTTATTACATCAGCTCCCTGGTGGCTCAGATGGTAAAGAATCTGTCTACAATGCTGAAGACCTGTGTTTGATCCCTGGGTCAGGAAGATCCCCTGGAGAAGGGAATGTCTATCTACTCCACTGTTCTTGCCTGCAGAATTCCATGGGCAGAGAAACCTTGTGAGTTGCAATAGTCCATGTAATCACAAAGAGTTGGACACAGCTGAATGACAAACACACATAAAACACCTCAGATCATTGGGCATTAGATTTTGGCAGTTGGGGACTCCTGTTGTAAATGACATGTCATAAATCTATTTGCTTAAAAGTTGAGATAAATTGATTAATTTGAGAAAACAGCTACAATGTGGCAAATAGTGCAAACCTATTTTCCCTTGGTTCTATCATTGGTTCTATCTATCTCTTATGGAACGGAACTTTTAAAACTCACCACTTTCTTATATTTTACAGAAAGGGACTATGATATTAAGCAGTTGACTCATTAGAATTCACCTTCAATCAACCAGCTATAGCACCAAAGATTCTGCATGCAGTCTCAAGGCATTTATGAGGATGTGGTTACTGAGAAATAACTGAAGAGACTAGTCAAGTGATTTCTATAAAATATTATTTACTTCCAAAAATTTAGGGCTAGGAAAGACCTTCAGTTCAGTTCAGTTGCTCAGTCGTGTCCGACTCTTTGTGACCACCAGGCTTCCCTGTCCATCACCAACTCCTGAAGTTTACCCAAACTTATGTCCATCGAGTCAGTGATGCCATCCAGCCATCTCATCCTCTGTCATCCCCTTCTCCTCCTGCCCCCAATCCCTCCCAGCATCAGGGTTTTTTCCAATGAGTCAACACTTCACATGAGGTGGCCAAAGTATTGGAGTGTCAGGTTTAGCATCAGTCCTTCCAATTAACAGCCAGGACTGATCTCCTTTAGGATGGATGGCTGGATCTCCTTGCAATCCAAGGGACTCTCAAGAATCTTCTTCAACACCACAGTTCAAAAGCATCTATATTCAAAGTCTCTCATTTTGCATGTACAGACTTGGAGATCCAGGGAAGTAAATAATGTCTTCAAGTTTATGTAGAGAATTAGTTACAGAGTTAGAATCTCTTCACATCCACTCTTTCTATCACACAAAATGGGCAAAATTCTAAGCACATCACATGCACTCATTTATGTAATTATCACAGCTCCACTATAATGTATTTACTATTATTATCTACTTTATTGATGGTCAAAGTGAAGTACAAGCAGATGAAGTGATTCATCCAAGACCACGTAGCAAGTAGAGAGAAACTGGTGTGCAAACCTGGCAACCTGGCTCCAGAGCCTAACCTTAACCATTATACTTTATTGTGCCCATAACTTATTATTTATTTATTATCTTTTGGCTCTGTGTGTAGCATGCAGGATCCTAGTTCCCAGACTAGGGATAAAACCTCCACACCATGCATTGGCACCACAGATTTTAAACACTGAACCATCAGGAAAGTCTCATAGCTGATTATTTAAATCTACCATTCAGTAGTACAGCTTAGTTATTGCTTAAACAATTATTTTATTAAGTGATTTAAGTAAATCTTTGTGTATATATGGACTTCCCATGTGGCACTACTGGTAAAGAACCTGTCACGCAATCCAGAAGAAGTAAAATACTTGGGTTTGATCCCTGAGTTGGGAAGATCCCTTGGAGGAGGGCATGGCAAACAACACTAGTATTCCTATCTGGAGAATCCCATGAACAGTGGAACCTAATGGGCTATAGTAGATAGAGTAATAAAGAGTCAGGCATGATTGAAGCAACTTAACACGCACACACATGTGTATGTGTGTGAAAGTTGCTCAGTCATGTCTGATTTTTTGCAACCCCATGGTCTGAATCCTGCTAGGTTCCTTTGTCCATGGGGATTCTCCAGGCAAGAATAATGGAGTGGGTAGCTGTTTCCTTCTCCAGGGGATCTTCCTAACCCAGGGATTGAATCCAGATCTCCCACATTGCAAGCAGATTCTTTACTATCTGAGCCACCTGGGAAGCCCAAGAATACTAAAGTAGGTAGCCTATCACTTCTCCGGGGGATCTTCCTGACCTAGAAATCGAACAAGGATCTCCTGCATTGCAGGCAGATCTTTTACCAGCTGAGCTACCAGGGAAGCCATGTGTATATATAAATGAACATCATTTATACAATAAATATGTGTTATGACAATATGTACAATTATTTGCAGCTTTTTAAAAAATCTCTATAGCCTAGTAAACAGAAAATAATATACATTTCCTATTCATGTTAAAGAAGCTATCAAGTTGCAAAATTCTTAGCCAGTGGTCCCAGATGTGTTCTTTTTTTTTTTTATACAAATGAGCAAGCATAAGGTAATAATTAGAATGAGTATATATCAAAATTGCTTTTTTCTTTCAAATTTGAAATGCTAATTGCTCACAATAACCCTCTATCCTTAAATAATTCATATTTATCAAATTAGTATTATATAGGAGAAAACAGATTAACAAAGATAAGACCAAAAAAGACAAGAAAAATTGAACTACATGAATTTATATGCAATATATATATATATATATATACATTATGGTTATTTGTTATCATTTTGGAAAGATATGGTTCATAACTTTGAAATACATGGAATTCAAGAAAATTAACACAGGCTTTCAACTTATTCCTGAATCACTTTTCTATGAGGAGTAATTGTGTGTGTGTGTGTGTGTGTGTGTGCGCGCACGATGTCATGCCTTTCAGATTTCGTTGAAGTTATCTTTCACTCAGTGATTGTTTTCACAAAGAAATACAGACTTTGCCACTTTATTATATTTTCTGCAATTATAATTATGAGGCAAGGACAAAGCCCACATTGAAATGCAGATGTCAGGCCACTTGATAAATCCAACTGCTAGTTAAACAGCATATGTACTCAACCATCCTTGAAGTTATTCAAATTTGTGTCTTAGTAAATGTAAAAACTATTGCATGTATTGAGTCTTTGGTACCTTAAGGAAAAAACACACACACACATACAAATATTAAATCCATTAATGCTAAATAACTACATTTTACAAAAGGGAACTTAGGGTATATTTTACTTAAGATCAAGCTAGATTCATATTCTATAAGAGTTAAGATGTTTTTGTTGATGGAATACAATAGTTGGATACTTGAAAGACAGAATTATATGCAGCTTACAACTCCAAATAAGAGATAACTGCTAGTCAGGGTGACAGAGGGACTTTGGCTCTTCGTGGCTTGACTAATTTGAATAATTTTGTGGGCTCTGGGGCAATGAATGTTCCTGGCTGACTCCTACCTGGCCTCACCATGGTTTCTTTACCATCTGAGGTATGGTACTGATGTTTAGTGGCCTTTTGTGTGAAAGCCAAATAAGGGAAGTGGTAGGAGTGTGATTCTGACTTCCTGTCAAAAGGGACACTGACTGGATGACTAGAACCTCAAAACTGGGTCAAGCTAGCATTAGAAAAACAAAAACCACATATTAAAATACAATTTGTTATTAAATGGGACTCACAATATCAGACAACCCAACACAAGTTTATTTTGGGCTTATGTAATAATTCAGTCAATGCAGATGGTTCTGGTAGATGAACAGCCTTCTACATAAGATTCAGAAACTTATATTAATGCTTTGTCTATCTTGTGACTTGTTCAACATCTAGGACCTTGGAGTCCTGTTCTGGATTTTCTGCATTCTGTTGGCAGACCCGGGCAGGGCAGTGTGGAAAAAGTACACTTGTTCTTAACTGAAGCATCTCTTATGATCACATTCCATTGTCTTGAAGTATTCATTTCATCTCCCCTTTGGTGAGAAGAGTTAAATGGCCAGTAAATGTAGTTGTTGACAGAGCAACCTCTTTGCAGCGACAGTTTTCACCATAGAAAAGGAGTAGGATATCTTGGTAGACACACAGCTATTTTTGCCATAGGAAGTTTTAAAAATATGTACCTTGTGTGCATCAGAGAAGGCAATGGCAACCCACTCCAGTACTCTTGTCTGGAAAATCCCATGGACGGAGGAGCCTGGTAGGCTGCAGTCCATGGGGTCGCTAAGAGTTGGGCACGACTGAGCGACTTCAGTTTCACTTTTTACTTTCATGCATTGGAGAAGGAAATGGCAACCCACTCCAGTATTCGTGCCTGGAGAATCCCAGGGACAGAGGAGCTTAGTGGGCTGCTTTCTATGGGGTGGCACAGAGTCAGACATGACTGAAGCGACATAGCAGCAGCAGCAGCAACCTTGTGTGCATATAAGATACTCTATATACACTGGACTTCCCTGTGGCTCAGCTGGTAAAGAATCTGTCTGAAATGTGGGAGGCCTGGGTTCAATCCCTGGGTTGGGAAGATCCCCCGGAGAAGGGAATGGCTACCCATTCCATTATTCTGGCCTGGAGAATTCCAAGGACTGTACATTCCATGGTATTGCAAACAGTGGGACATGACTGAGTGACGTTCACTTCACTTCACTTCATATATACACTATAATGTACACACATAGTATTCATGCATTTATGTCTATGTACATAGATTTTATATTTATTTTAGATTATAGTAAGGATCATTAGGTAAAAGTGATTTATCTTATTGTAAAACCTTTCAACTTTGATATGTCTGTTGAGTCATAATAGCTCATTGAGATTCTTAGTTTCTTCTAGCAGAATTTTTTCCATGGCCTGAAATGTTGTACATTTGGTCTGGAAGGATTTATTGTGAGTTTTATACAAATGGAATTTCACAAACATGATATTGAGTTGCTGCTGCTAAGTCGCTTCAGTTGTGTCCAACTCTGTGCAACCCCATAGAAGGCAGCCCACCAGGCTCCTCCATCCCTGGGATTCACCAGGCAAGAACGCTGGAGTGAGTTGCCATTTCCTTCTCCAATGCATGAAAGTGAAAAGTGAAAGTGAAGTCACTGAGTCGTGTCCAACTCTCAGCGACCCCATGGACTGCAGCTTACCAGGCTTCTCCGTCCATGGGATTTTCCAGGCAAGAGTACTGGAGTGGGGTGCCATTGCCTTCTCTATGATACAGAGTTAGCAAAGAAAAATTGTCCATATTGCAGGACACAGTTATAGAAGGTTCATTTTCATTGTTGTGCGGTATTCTACTGGATGAATATCCAGTTTATTCATCCATTCTATTGTTGATATGTATTTGAATAATCTTCAGTTTGGAGTTATGATTACTAGTGTTATCAATAATATTTTAGAACATGTCTTTTGATGAACATGCAAACAAATTTATACAGGGTATATTTCTAGAAGTAAAATTTCTACCCTATAGAAAGAGGAATATGTAAAAATATGTTCAGTTTTTATATTCATAATTTGCTAGTCTTCTTTTGCTAGCTATTATAATTAATCACAATAACAGACTTTTTGTAAAATAATTTTGTTGAAAAATCTGTGTATAAACAAAAATCGTACAACAATTTTAGCAAGAAATACCTGCTAATTCCATTAACTGACATATGAACTATTTTAATTTTATTTCCATGTAGACCATATCATTAGTAATTAATTAAGTATAAGGTTTGTGTTAAGCTCATTTTCTTAACATTATTTTATGAATATTTATACATATTTTTACACTTTCCATAATTATGAAATTTTATGAGTACATTGACAGAGAAGGAGATGGCACCCCACTCCAGTACTCTTGCCTGGAAAATCTCATGGATGGAGGAGCCTGGTAGGCTGCAGTCCATGGGGTTGCAAAGAGTCAGACACGACTGAGCGATTTCCCTTTCACTTTTCACTTTCATGCCTTGGAGAAGGAAATTGCAACCCCCTCCAGTGTTCTTGCCTGAAGAATTCCAGGGATGGGGGAGCCTGGTGGGCTGCCATCTATGGGGTCACACAGAGTTGGACACGACTGACGTGACTTAGCAGCAGCAGCAGCATGAGTGCATTAAATTCATTTACCAGAAGTAAAAATTCCCTATTATAAACAATTTTCAGTTTTCACTAATTGTTTTTGAAGCAGTTTATATTTCTAAACTGTATTGTAACTTTGGTACACAATTTCCTGGGTTTGTTATATTCTTGGGAAAAGAAAGAAACACATGTTTTCTGTCTTTGACCTTTAGCAATCTTATCAAAAAGTCAACTTTTTAAGACAGTAAGTCAATATACTTACCTTCACATTAACTTATATATACTCCACCTCAAGCCTGAGTGACATTACATTTCTTTCCAAAAAGTTAAATGCATAAAGTCTTGACAACCAAAGTCTTGGTTGAAATTTGGACATTTGGATGTACCTTGATTTCGTATTTTGTTTTCATAAAACTCAACTTGTCTGATATAGAAGTAAGGGAAAACTTTTTCCTTTGTCCCCAAACTTTTCAGATTTTCCAGTGCATCTTAATGTTTGTCTTTCTCTGCACCACCCCCTTCACTCATACTCATCCCTGGGACTTTTATATTTCACAATCACTGTAACTAAGTGACATATGTGAAGACTAAAGCAAATAATAACTTTAGTAGGAAAATATCACAAGCAAAAACACTTCCTTTACTTTGTATCTAATACTGTAACCAAAAATTTCCTCAATCCATTATTCTTCAATTTCCAAAAAAATATATACTCAAGACAGTAAGACTCAAGTATTCTCATTGGTTATATAAGTTAAAAGTAAGGACTGTGTTTTCAGTGACATCTAATTGCAGAGTACAGATAGTTATGACTCCACTGAGCAGCTCCAGTGAAGATGTCAAAATAAAACGATGAAACATGAGGCACAAAAGTTTAAAATTAATAAGGACTTATAGTCAATTACATTTTGGCAATGTCAATAGTATTTTAAAAAATTGATTTGCATTCAAGTGATCAAGAGGAAAAGTTACAAGGTAATTGGGATGTCATAATTTCATTAGTCATGCATTTTCCTTATTAATTTATTTAAAAATTGTCAAGAAGGATATAGTATTCAAAAATTCACAGGAAAGTTTGGAAATCTTAGCAGAATTAAAATCTCCTTTTCTAGAGAATGAATGACTTTTCATAGTCAATAAGTTATTGTTTACTGTTTAATTAAATACCTGCATGTAGACAAATATTTTGAGCTCAGTTCTTTCACACAGGCAATCTTCATTATGAAATCATATTATTTTTAACTATATAATTTTTTTAGCAGGCTCCAGAAAATAAGTAAGTTTGAAAGTACAACACTATTCCTTAAGAGCTTAGTGAAATTGTGGAATGAAGACCCCTAACAAGAATCTTTCAGACATAAATTTTTAGCATTAAAAAAAGATCACCTTATTGAAGTATGATTGAGATGCAAAAAAATGTGCATATTTGATGTATACAAGTTAATGAATTTAGAGAGAAATGTACTTTTTGAAGCTATCACCACAATCTGCAATAAACATATCCATCACCTCTGAGTTTCCTCTCACCATTTTTATCATTATAACTTTTTTAATGAACACTATTGTACAATTAACATAGGTCTTATCTTAAGTATTCTTTTTACAAAAATAACTGCCGGGGTCCAGCCCCAGTGGATCCAGGGAATTCGAAGCAGGGATGGAGTCGGCAAAGAGAGATTAATTAGAAATTTAAAGAGAGATTAGAAGAGAATAATGTAGTAGAGAAAATAAAGGAGAAAAGAGGCTGATATTTCTTGGTTTACATGGAAAGCTAATAAAGTCTCAAGACAAGAGACTTTCTCTGTTCACTTAGGCCACTGGTGCCCACTTGAATAGCGGAGAGTGTCCCGCCTTGGGCTCCCTCTCGCACGGGTCTTAGAAGCCGGGACAGAAAAGTGAATGCAGAGAGCCTCTGTGTTCCAAGGGATCAGTCTGAAAAAGAGAGGGAGGGGGAGGGAGAAAAAGAGAGAGAGTCGACACAGGAGAAGCCAGATTTCCAAGAAACTGGTTCATCCTTTATTTTCCAGGAAAGCATTTATACTTTTTTTTTGTACATAGAGATCAATGGATAATACAAAGTCATGCAGGGTCAGCAGCCCTGACCCTTATCGAGACCAGGTTTTCTCTCTGCATGCCTAGCTGTATACACAGGTCTTAGGTGATTTACATCATCTTCTGGCCAGGAAGCCTATTAGCATTTTATGGCCCTTTTCTGATAAGGGTCCGTCAACCAGAAAACTTATTTGCCCTAAAAGTGTTGTTCTTACTAAAGTCTGGTGCCACTCTCAGAAAGCACTAATTAAGGTTACATTCTTACATAGCAAGGACATAACAATTTATAACAAAGAACGAGGAGTACAGTAACTTATAACAAAGAGAAAATTCATTAACTCAAAAGTCTAGTATTGCTGACATCAAAACTACCATATTTTTTTTTCTACATCCCAATTACATTGATTAATATCCTCCAGGTGCCTAAAACATAAAGGATATGGAGGCCTGGCGGCAGTCATTAACTCAACAATGAAAACCCGCCACCAATATAACTCTTAGCTCCTTAAAAAGGGCTCTATATCTTTAGGATGTTTTTTTAAGCTTTGTGCCTCTCACAGTTGGGAGGCTGTAAACAATCACATGCGTAGTTGTAAAAATCTGGGTAAACCTGTCAGGCAAGTTAGAGGGGTTTGAGCTGAGACAATCCTTTTATATGCAGGAGACTGTTAACTGGAGCTCTAAGTCAACTTTTTCCAGAGAAAGGTGGTGGGGGATAGACACCCCTGTAATGTCAGAAGAATAGGTGGAAAGTATAATGCAGTAAGGCAGGCAGACTCTGCTTTTGGGGGTAGATGCTTGAGAAAGCCCAGGGGGACCCCTAAGACCTGATCCTGCCTTTGTGTTTTGTCAAGCCCCTTTCCTCATGACCGTTGCCACAGGTGGGATTCCCCACGCTGGCTCCCAGCAAATAACAAGTAAATATCAAACATTTATATGCTTGCTCACAGGGTTTGAATTGTTTTATAGAATGACCAACTTAAGTTTAATTACCAAAATTAATAGAGCAAATAAATTTGTCAACATGATCATCTCTTCTTAAAATTTATCTCTATGTGAAAGTAATAAAATATGCATTGCTACTTTCCAAGTGTAAAAACATGATTTTTTTCTGAGAGTTCTGATAAAACAGATATGTATCTACTTTTCTCAAGGATAATCAGTTAAACATATTTATTGTTTGGCAGGGAGGATATTTCCCTTGGATATCACTACAGAAGGGATATGGAGTTAATTGTATAATACAGCCAAAAGTTACACATTAAATATATATTGGTATTCTCTGCTGAGATATATTATAAAAAGTTTATAAAATAAATTATAATTTTTTTTCCTTAGTGCCTATATAGTTGGTTACTGACATAGACAATCCTTTGTACTTCACCAGCATGAAATGACAATAAAAACTGAAATGCAGATATGTCTAAAATGTCCTTGAAATGAAAAGAGAAAATGACAGACCACATTTCAAAAGTTAGTATATATTTCTTATCATAGGAAAAAATGAATTAACTTTGTATTCATTAGACAGCCTTTGAAGTAATCTTCAATTAAACAGACAGTAGTTTGTCAAGCCTCCCAAAGATAAAGCCATAGTCTTACACAGAATATTTTCTACCATTTACTTATTTGTCATGCTTTAATTTTTTTCCCCACTTCTAGAGTTCATGCTGACAAATATTCTGGAAAAGGGAGAGGTAGTGAAATAGGTTTCTGAATTCCTCAATAAACTACCATAAGATTATTTCATATTAGCATTAGATATGTCAGGCTTTGTTGGTTAAGAAACAGAAAGATGTAAGAAAATCTCTCTTCTTTCAGAAGTATTCCTTAAACATAATTGAGTTATTTATTCTCAAATTAAGTTGGCAGATATAGCACATTACTTACAATAACCTTAATTATTTGTAGGTACCAAACTCTATAATAACCTTTTACATGGATTGTCTCATTTAAATTTTGGGTACCCTTTGATTTGAATATTATCACTGAGCCTTACTTTGCAGGTGAGGAAACTATTGATAAGAAGCTGTAAATTCCCAAACTCACAAAGCTATAAGGAGCAGAATCAGGATTTACACACAATTTTCCCAGCCTGCAAAGTGTACAATTTCTCTCTTACATGTTACCTTGCACCAGCATCCAAAGTATTGCAATATCACTTCTCTGGTGCTATTGTTTCAGTAGTGCTAAATTTAGGGATGATAGAGAATGCTAGGAGATGCACTTCTCTCAGTATTTTCAAGTTTGGAACTATGTATTATTTGTGAGAGTTGCACATGAGAAACAAAAAAGTCTGATATATATTTTACTTCCTATCACCTATGCATTTGCTTTTTCAAATATAATTGTGAGGGGATATCAGTGATTTCATCAGGATTGTATAGGATTATAACATTATGTAATTTATAACCTACACATCTTTTTGTACAGTGTCTTTCTTTTTCTTTTTCTTTTTTAAAATCAATCTGTAGGATACTTTATTTAGAATGGACAATATTTTATCAGAACTTTCCACCATGACCTGTGGAGATATTTTATTTAGAATGCTTTAGTTTTATATATTTTAATTTATTTTTAATTGGGGGGTAATTGCCTTACAATATTGTGTTGGCCTCTGCCATATATCAGTTGTAACAGAAGTAAACGTCAGTGTTTTATTCTTTTAACATAGAAGAGTTTGAGTATTTTAGCATACAATACATGTATGTTTTTTTCTGTTTGTTTGTTTTCTAAAGCATTGATAAAATCGATAATAAGTTGGAAAAATGTGTGGATCCCATGTGTTCTGAGTTAGATATCTTTTCCTGAAATTTTATTCCCAAAATGAGTGATTATTTTTAAAAAATAAAACCAATAGTAGGCAGTCTTTTAAATCTAGTGTTAATAAAGTTGTAATCTTTTTAGCTGTTTAAACCAGAGAAATATGACAATCACTAGGAAGAGATGGGGCAGATGAGTAGAGGGAAGGAGATGTGGCTTCAGGAACCTCTCTGGACAGGAATTAGATCAAACAAGGACACCTCGTAACAAATCTTTGTGCCTGTGACCAGGGGACCAAGAGAGGTCTTCTGTGAGTGAAGGAATTGAACAGAATGGCTGATGATATGAGATCTCTGACCCTAAAATTTGCCTAATTAGTTAGGATAAATAAGCAGGTATTTCATTCAATACATATTTCTCCATCTCTACTTTGTGCAAGTCAGCAAGGAAAGTGTGGGAGATATAAACATAGCTTCAAATAGCCTGAGCCTTTAGTTCACTAGAAGTTAAAAGTGAACATAAGAACAATTATTATTATTATTTTAATTTTACTTTCCAATACTGTATTGGTTTTCCCATACATTGACATGAATCCGCTATGGGTGTACATGAGTTTCCAATCCTGAAACCCCTCCCCATCTCCCTCCCCATATCATCTCTCTGGGTCATATCAGTGCACCAGCCCCAAGCATCCTGTATCCTGCATCAGACATAGACTGGCGATTCCATTCTTACATGATAGTATACATGTTTCAATGCCATTCTCCCAAATCATCCAATCCTCTCCCTCTCCCACAGAGTCCAAAAATCTGTTCTATACATCTGTGTCTCTTTTCCTGTCTCGCATACAGGTTTATCATTACCATCTTTCTAAATTCCATATATATATGTGTTTGTATACTGTATTGGTGTTTTTCTTTCTGGCTTACTTCACTCTGCATAATAGGCTCCAGTTTCATCCACCTCATTAGAATGGATTCAAATGCATTCTTTATAATGGCTGAGTAATACTCCATTGTGTATATGTACCACAGCTTTCTTATCCATTCGTCTGCTGATGGACATCTAGGTTGCTTCCATGTCCTGGCTATTATAAACAGTGTTGTGATGAACATTGGGGTATATGTGTCTCTTTCAATCCTGGTTTCCATGGTGTGTATGCCCAGCAGTGGGATTGCTGGGTCATAAGGCAGTTCAATTTCCAGCTTTTTAAGGAATCTCCACACTGTTCTCCATAGTGGCTGTACTAGTTTGCATTCCCACCAACAGTGTAAGAGGGTTCCCTTTTCTTCACACCCTCTCCCGCATTTATTGTTTGTAGACTTTTGGATCACAGCCATTCTGACTGATGTGAAATGGTACCTCATTGTGGTCTTGATTTGCATTTCTCTGATAATGAGTGAAGTTGAGCATCTTTTCATGTGTTTGTTAGCCATCCATATGTCTTCTTTGGAGACATGTCTAATAGCAATTTTAATGTAATTTTAAATGTCAGTGTGTTAAAAAATATAATAGGGATTTGATTGGATAGCATACTCTTGAATTTTCAGTTTATAAAGACTGATGGAGGGTTCAGTGAAGATCTGGATAGTTTTCTTTCTGCAAATGGGTTTGCAAACTCACAGTAAGAACCTAGTGGGAAATTCTTAAAGAGATGAGTATACCAGATCACCTGACCTGCCTCTTGAGAAATCTGTATGCAGATCAGGAAGCAACAGTTAGAACTGGGCATGAAACAACAGACTGGTTCCAAATAGGAAAAGGAGTACGTCAAGACTGTATGTTGTCTTGCTTATATAACTTATATAACCCTGCTTATTTAACTTCTATGCAGAGTACATTATAAGAAATGCTGGGCTGGATGAATCACAAGCTGGAATCAAGATTGCTGGGAGAAATATCAATAATCTCAGATATGCAGATGATGCCACCCTTATGGCAGAAAGTGAAGAACTAAGCAGCCTCTTGATGAAAGTGAAAGGGGAGAGTGAAAAAGTTGGCTTAAAGCTCAACATTCAGAAAATGAAGATCATGGCATCTGATCCTATCACTTCATGGCAAATAGATGGGGAAGCAGTGAAAACAGTGACAGACTTATTATTATTATTATTTTTTGCTCCAAAATCACTGCAGATGGTGACTGCAGCCATGAAATTAAAATATGCTTACTCCTTGGAAAAAAATTTATGACCAACCTAGACAGTGTATTAAAAAGCAGAGATGTTACTTTGCCAACAATGGTCCATACAGTCAAAGCTATGGTTTTTCCAGTAGTCATGCATGAATGTGAGAGTTGGACTATAAAGAAAGCTAAGTGCTGCAGAATTGATTGTTTTGAACTGTGGTGTTGGAAAAGACTCTTGAGAGTACTGTGGATGGGAAGGGAATCCAACCAGTCCATCCTAAGGAAAATCAGTTCTGAATATTCATTGGAAAGAGTGATGCTGAAGCTGAAACTCTAATAATTTGGCCACTTGATGAGAAGAATTGACTTAGTTGAAAAGACCCTGATGCTGGGGAAAATTGAAGGCAGGAGGAGAAGGGGACAACAGAAGGTGAGGTGGTTGGATGGCATCAATGACTCAATGGACATGAGTTTCAGTCAACTCTGGGAGTTGGTGTGGAGAAAGAAATGGCAACCCACTCCAGTATTCTTGTCTGGAGAATCCCAGGGATGGAGTGGCCTGGTGGGCTGCTATCTATGGGGTTGCATAGAGTCAGACACGACTAAAGCAACTTAGCAGCAGCAGCAGTTGGGAGCTGGTGATGGACAGGGAACCCTGGTATGCTGCAATCCATGGGGTTTCAGAGTCGGACACAACTGAGCGACTGAACTGAGCTGATGTGGGAATATATTGAGATTTTAATAAGATAGAACAAAGTACTGCTGAGCAAGTAGATTCAACTAACATATGAAAACCTCAACCCCTCAAAGAACGTTATTATATTAACTAACTGAAATACCTGTGTCCATAGCTGGAGTGGTGTAGTCCATGGGGTGGCAAAGAATCGTACATGACTGGTGACTGAACTGACTGGCTGACAGCTGGCAGTAGAGATAGTACAAATAGAGTAGAAATAGGTATTATAACCACTCCTGACTAGTTGAGTTATGAGCATATGAATTATTCCCAGATCAGATAAATAGTATTTGCATAATTCATTGGTGATCCTGTCATTTTGATTCAGAACATATGTGATGATACAATTAACACTGTACTTTTTTACATGCCATATTCTTCAGTCTATTCTAGAACTGGTTGTTTTATTTATTAGAGTTATTAAATAAGCTAAAGCCACATCATATATATTTTTCATTTAATAATTTTAAATTCTGGGTCACTTCACACCATATTATTTAACTCTATTAATCTCTACAAGAATGAGTTTTTCTCTGAACTGAAGATGATCTGACAATCCAAAGACATGATTTTATTTACAAGAAAAAGTAAGACAGTAGACTTTATTAATGAGAAGCATTTTTTTTCTGAATGGCTGAATGATTTGAAACTATGACAGATTCAGGAACTCAATATTTTTGAACCAATATTTTTATATTCACTAAATGATATACATAATCTGTAGCTTGCATGAAACATTTTATGATTTTATAAAAGTAACATTTCAAGATATTCTCAAAGAAAGCCATATCAAGATATTACTGGATTAGGTTTTGGTTGTGTTCTCCCCAACAATCTCTCCAATCTCCCCATCTCCTTGCTCTCCATCCTCCTTGTGTAAAAATACATATCACATGATGTAGTGTGTCTCTCATAGCTATCTTTATACCTAACTTTTATAACTGAATACATGTAAATTTGTGCTGGTTCAAGAAAAATATCTGCAATTATTGACTGATCATTTATTCTTCTCAAGAGAAAATAATCAATAGTACTTAACTGCCTTTTGGAATTCCTAATCAAATTTACCTTGGGAATATTGCATTAAATCATTTAATTAAACATTCTATTAATGTAAATATCATTGACATTATTAGAAAAATGGCTTAGGTAAAGGTACACAGGAATTTTTTCTTTATATGTAACAGTATGTGTGAACTGTATAAAATTTTAAGCATTTATTTTTGTTTTACACATTTTCATTTTAAAGATCTATAAACACATCAGTTCAGTTCAGTTCAGTTGCTCAGTAGTGTCCGACTCTCTGCGACCCCATGAATCACAGCACGCCAGGCCTCCCTGTCCATCACCAGCTCCCAGAGTTCACTCAGATTCACGTCCACCGAGTCAGTGATGCCATCCACCCATCTCATCCTCTGTCGTCCCCTTCTCCTCCTGCCCTCAATCCCTCCCAGCACCAGAGTCTTTTCCAATGAGTCAACTCTTCACATGAGGTGGCCAAAGTACTGGAGTTTCAGCTTTAGCATCGTTCCTTCCAAAGAAAGCCCAGGGCTGATCTCCTTCAGAATGCACTTGTTGGATCTCCTTGCAGTCCAAGGGACTCTCAAGAGTCTTCTCCAACATCACAGTTCAAACGCATCAATTCTTCGGTGCTCAGCCTTCTTCACAGTCCAACTCTCACATCCATACATGACTACTGGAAAAACAATAGCCTTGACTGGACGGACGTTAGTCAGCAAAGTAATGTCTCTGCCTTTCAATATGCTATCTAGGTTGGTCATAACTTTTCTTCCAAGGAGTAAGCGTCTTTTAATTTCATGGCTGCAGTCACCATCTGCAGTGATTTTGGAGCCAAAGAAAAAATAAAGTCTGACACTGTTTCCACTGTTTCCCTGTCTATTTGCCATGAAGTGATGGGACCGGATGCCATGATCTTAGTTGTCTGAATGCTGAGCTTTAAACCAACTTTTTCGCTCTCCACTCTCACTTTCATCAAGAGGCCTTTTAGTTCCTCTTCACTTTCTGCCATAAGGGTGGTGTCATCTGCATATCTGAGGTTATTGATATTTCTCCTGACAATCTTGATTCCAGCTTGTGCTTGTTCCAGTCCAGCGTTTTTCATGATGTATTCTGCATAGAAGTTAAATAAGCAGGGTGACAATATACAGCCTTGACGTACACCTTTTCCTATTTAGAAGAAGTCTGTTGTTTCATATTCAGTTCTAACTTTTGCTTCCTGACTTGCATACAGATTTCTCAAGAGGCAGGTCAGGTGGTCTGATATTTCCATCTCTTTCAGAATTTTCCACAGTTGATTGTGATCCACACAGTCAAAGGCTTTGGCATAGTCAATAAAACAGAAATAGATGTTTTTCTGTAACTCTCTTGCTTTTTCCATGATCCAGTGGATGTTGGCAATGTGATCTCTGGTTCCTCTGCCTTTTCTAAAACCAGCTTGATTATTGCTACTATGTCACTCCTAAAAATATATATATGAGTCCATTCATTTAAGCAATTTACTATTATTTATTTATTCTTGATTAATTATTGATGTTAAATTACTCCTATTGGATTCAGGGTGTTGAAGGCATATTATAGTGTCTTTGTTACTGTTTAAAATAAAAATGAAGCACTAATTACTGTGTTTATCAGGAGATGAACTTTTATGAAGTCTATTCAGAAATGAAAGGGTACATGCCTTCATCCAACAGATAATTGTTACTTGAACATTTAGTGTGTTGTTTTGATTTCATTTAAGTATAATATTTATGAGTGTGTATCTTTCTCCTTCTCCATCTCTCCACCCTTCGTGTATCTTGATATATCTCTATTATATCACACTCCTCTGCATGTAGTAATTGAATTTGCACTTCATTGGTTATTGGGATTGTTTGTGTCTAAATTTCTTTTCCATGGGGATGGTCTTGTTCCCTGTCTCCTGTACAATGTCACGAACCTCATTCCATAGTTCATCAGGCACTCTATCTATCAGATCTAGGCCCTTAAATCTATTTCTCACTTCCACTGTATAATCATAAGGGATTTGATTGAGGTCATACCTGAATGGTCTAGCGGTTTTCCCTGCTTTCTTCATTTTGAGTCTGAATTTGGTAATAAGGAGTTCATGATCTGAGCCACAGTCAGCTCCTGGTCTTGTTTTTGTTGACTGTATAGAGCTTCTCCATCTTTGGCTGCAAAGAATATAATCAATCTGATTGATTATATATATACATCTGGTGATGTCTATGTAGTCTTCTCTTGTGTTGTTGGAAGAGGGTGTTTGCTATGACCAGTGCATTTTCCTGGCAAAACTCTATTAGTCTTTGCCCTGCTTCATTCCGCATTCCAAGGCCAAATTTGCCTGTTGTTTTGAAACTTTATATAACTCATCTGGACTTTTGATTTTGCAGTTTCTTCAGTAGAAGAAAGAACTGTGTTCATCATTTTTTTTCTGATATTAGAATGTCAGACATACCAGAACAAAAGTTTAATCTTGTTTAATTACTGCTGTATCCCAACACTTGAAACAGTGCTTTGAATGCAGAATAAATATTATCAATAAATATTTGTCAAAATAATCAACAAATTCTAGTTACTCAAATTCAAATGTCAATTGTTGCTATAAAGATATCAAGTAATATGTCTAATGCATATGAATGGAAGTATGAGGAGTATACAGCACAAAACATCTTTAATCTCACCATACAGTATAAGCAAGACAACATGACCAGTTTGATAGAGTTAGTACTTAGGTTGATAAGGAGTCTGGTGCACTTGAAGAAGAAAAAGGAGTCCAGGGTCCTCATGGAGGAGAAAGGCACACTTTTTTCCCCTTTTTCCCTATATTCCTTCATCTTAGTAACATAAGATTTGTTTTTTTCTTAAACTCTGAGTTGTTATGACAACAATCTTTAAGGCTAACTTTCTTTTTTTAATATAAATTTATTTATTTTAATTACATGGTTGGTGGGAATGCAAACTAGTACAGCCACTATGGAGAACAGTATGGAGATTCCTTAAAAAGCTGGAAATTGAACTGCCTTATGACCCAGCAATCCCACTGCTGGGCATACACACTGAGGAAATCAGGATTGAAAGAGACACGTGTACCCCAATGTTCATCACAGCACTGTTTATAATAGCCAGGACATGGAACCAACCTAGATGTCCATCAGCAGATGAATGGATAAGAAAGCTGTTGTACATATACACAGTGGAGTATTACTCAGTCATTAAAAAGAATACATTTGAATCATTTCTAATGAGGTGGATGAAACTGGAACCTATTATACAGAGTGAAGTAAGCCAGAAAGAAAGGCTAACTCTCTTTAAGCCCATAGTTAATAAGAAAACAACTCATCTTGCTCAAGGGTATGCTCTTCCTTAAGTTCTATACTTATGGTTATATAACAACAATGTATCTTAGAGGACATTTTTCTGGTTCTTAAAAAGAACCTTCTGACTAATCCTGTTATCTTAACATATATATTGTGGGAGTGAGTCTGGTAAGACCTTTCTATTGTTAGTAACTGATTGAAAAAGTATATAAAGTCTTGATATGAGTAGGGACTGGGGCGCTGTCTTTCTCCTTCTGATGTCTATGTCAGAAACATTCTCTATCCCTCAGTTCAGTTCAGTTGCTCAGTCGTGTCCGACTCTTTGCAACCATATGGACTGCCACACGCCATGCTTCCCTCTCCATCAACTCCTGAGGCTTACTCAAACTCATGTCCATTGAGTCAGTGATGCCATCCAACGATTTCATCCTATGCCATCCCCTTCTCCTGCCTTTAATCTTTCCCAGCATTAAGGTCTTTGCAGGTGGCCAAAGTATTGGAATTTCTGCCTCAGCATCAGTCCTTTCAATGAATATTCAGGACTGATTTCCCTTAGGATGGGCTGGTTGGATCTTCTTGCAGTCCAAGGGACTCTCAAGAGTCTTCTCTGACACTATAATTTAAAAGCATCAGTTCTTTGGCACTCAACTTTCTTTATAGTCCAGCTCTCACATCCATACATGACTACTGGAAAAAACATAGCTTTGACTAGGCAGACATTTGTTGGTAAAGTAATGTCTCTGCTTTTTTTTTTTTTTTTAACACTGTCTAGGTTTGTGGTCGGAGAAGGCAATGTCACCCCACTCCAGTACTCTTGCCTGGAAAATCCCATGGTTGGAGGAGCCTGGTGGGCTGCAGTCCATGGGGTTGCACAGAGTCAGACACGACTCAAGCAACTTAGCAGCAGCAGCAGGTTGGTAATAGCTTTTCTTCCAAGCAGCAAGCATCTTTTAATTTCATGGCTGCAGTCACCATCAGCAGTGATTTTGGAGCCCCAAAAGATAAAATCTGTCACTATTTCTGTTGTTCCCCCATCTATTTGTGTAAAGTGATTGGACAGGATGCCATGATCTTAGTTTTTTGAATGTTGAGTTTTAAACTAGCATTTTCACTCTCCTCTTTCACTTTCATCAAGAAGCTCTTGAATTCTTCTTCACTTTCTGCCATAAAAGTGGTGTCATCTGCATATCTAAGGTTATTCATATTTCTCCTGGCAATCTTGATTCCAATTTGTGCTTCATCCAGCCTGGCATTTCATGTGATGTACTCTGCATGTAAGTTAAATAAGCAGATGACAATATACAGCCTTGCTGTACTCCTTATCCTATTTGGAATCAGTGTGTTGTTCTATGTCTGGTTCTACATGTTGCTTCTTGACCTGCATACAGGTTTCTCAGGAGGCAGGTTAGTCTGGTATTCCCATCTCTTTAAGGATTTTCCATAGTTTGTGGTGATTCACACAGTCAAAGGTTTTGGCGTAGTCAATAAAGCAGAAGTAGATGTTTTTCTCGAACTCTCTTGGTTTTTTGATTACCAAACAGATGTTGGCAATTTGATCTCTGGTTCCTCTGCCTTTTCTAAATCCACCTTGAACATTTGGAAGTTCATGGTTCATTGCTGTGGAAGTCTGACTTGGCGAATTTTGAGTATTACTGCTAGCATGTGAGATGAGTGCAATTGTGCAGTAGTTTGAACATTCTTTGGCATTGCCTACATTTGGGATTGGAATGAAAACTGACCTTTTCCCATTCTTTGGTCATTGCTGAGTTTTCCAAATTTGCTGGCATACTGAGTGAAGCACTTTCACAGCATCATCTTTTAGGATTTGAATTAGCTCATCTGGAATTCCATCACCTCCACTATCCCTATTTCATGGTAATAAAACTTTTCCTGCATGAAGTTCTGAGTGCCTGAAGCTTCATCTCTGGTTCCAAAGATACATTTTCTTCTTCAGAGATCACAAATCCAACTCCATTTAGCTCGTAAGCTATCATTTTTTCAAGGACTCTTCTGTTTGTTTATTACTTCTTTCACTACCTTCTGATTTCCACATGAATAAACTTTCTGTCTTATTTTGTAATCTCTTTTGTACTTCTTTATTGTTTTACCACATGTGATTGTTTTCTAAAATTTGTCACTTATATTTATATAATTTTAACTTTATATAAATACAATGATAATTTTGAAATTATTTTAAAAGTTTTAAAAATTTGAAAGTTTCTTTCATCATATGACTTATCCTTAATATCACATTTGTAGTATTTATCTACATTGATGCTACATTTTATGCATTTTCACTATACTTTGAGTTATCCATCTTGTTTTATTGCTCTGGTTCTCTGCTTTTGTATTTATAGACACGAACTTATTTATAATATCATTCTAACATAAAAATATTTAACAGCTCTCCATATTAGGTATGGTAAGTTTCTTCCTCTGTTCTTTTCCAGAATTTTTTGGTCCTTCTTAGACACTTCATCATATCAATACAAAAGCACTTTAGATTTTGCTTACACATGTTCTAAAATTTCTCTGTGTTTTTATTGGTAAGCAATTGAATCTATAGATTATTTGGGAAGAATTAAATCATTATTGTTTAAGTCTTTCTACCTATGGCATATAGTCTTTAATTCTTTTAAATTTTTAAATATTTTTATCTCTTTGTAATTCATGGTTACAATATTGATAGTTTTTACAAATCGATTTTTAATTTATCTAACCATCTCCTTAGTTATGTCTAAGTTTCTCTTTGACTCATCCATGGAGTTATTTCATTTTTAAAAGCTGAATTTCTTTTAAAAATTTCTTACATAAAAAAACGACCCAATCAAAAAGTGGGCCAAAGAACTAAACAGACATTTCCCCAAAGAAGACATACAGATGGCTAACAAACACATGAAAAGATGGTCAAAATCACTCATTATCAGAGAAATGCAAATCAAAACCACATGACGTACCATTTCATGCCAGTCAGAATGCCTGTGATCCAAAAGTCTACAAGCAATAAATGCTGGAGAGGGTTTGGAGAAAAGGAAACCTTCTTACACCCAGGTGGGAATGCAAACTAGTTCAGCCACTATGGAGAACAGTGTGGAGATTCCTTAAAAAATTGGAAATTGAACTGCCTTATGACCCAGCAATCCCACTGCTGGGCATACACACTGAGGAAACCAGGATTGAAAGAGACACATGTACCCCAATGTTCATCGCAGCACTGTTTATAATAGCCAGGTAATGGAAGCAACCTAGATGTCCATCAGCAGATGAATGGATAAGAAAACTGTGATACATATACACAATGGAGTATTACTCAGCCATTAAAAAGAGTGCATTTGAATCAATTCTAATGAGGTGGATGAAACTGGAGCCTATTAGAACAGAGTGAAGTAAGCCAGAAAGAAAAACACCAATACAGTATACTAACACATATATATGGAATTTAGAAAGATGGTAATTATAACCCTATATGGGAGACACCAAAAGAGATACAGATGTATAGAACAGTTTTATGGACTCTGTGGGAGAGGGCGAGGGTGGGATGATTTGGGAGAATGGCATTGAAACATGTATATCATATATGAAATGAATTGCCAGTCCAGTTTCGATGCATGATGCAGGGTGCTCAGGGCTGGTGCACTGGGATGACCCAAAGGGATAGTATAGGGAGGGAGGTGGGAGGGGGATTCAGGATGGGGAACACATGTACACCTGTGGTGGATTCATGTTGATGTATTGCAAAACCAATACAATATTGCAAAGTAATTAGCCTCCAATTAAAATAAACAAATTTATATTTAAATAAAAACACACAAAAATAAATAAATGAATAAAATAAAAATTTCTTACTTATAAATATTTGTTCCTTGACCATGTTTGCAATTTTCTCCTTTATTTTTTCAAATGTTAATATTCTTATTATGTGTTTCATATAAAATAATTTTAATTAGATAATTTCTAAATATCTATATTTAAACTAACTAAACTTTTATATATTTGGATTTTTTTCCTATTGTTTTTTTGGATATTAGGGTGCATTATTTGTGTGATGTTATATTTTGTTATTATTTATGTTCTTACTTTTTTTAGAGAGGATTTCTTGAAAATTCAGTTGACCAAAAAGGATTTATGTTTGCTTCAGCCAGGTAACTGGAAATACCAGTAATTGATAGTTACTTTATAACTGAAGTTTTCCTTTCAGAATTTTAAACCATCCAAGTACTGTCATTTGGGACAAATTTTTGAGGAGGACCAGTTCATGGTTAAGAACTATGGGGAGTTAATTCATTTGTTCATAAACTAAAGAGGTGAAGAAAGGAAATTTCCCTTGCTGTCTTTTTCCTGCACAGCAGGTTTATTTATAGTTCACTCTTCCACTGAGTATGTCCTGCTGTAGGTTTTCAGCATTTTCGAGTGGTGTCTTGTCAGACTCAATGACTTAGGAGTAGTTAAAATATTATACTATCTCTAGACATTAAAAATAAATCTCAAAGTCACTAGGGTTTTCCTTTGCCTTTTTTTTTTTTTTTTGGTCATCAAGAGTTTCTAATTCTCTCATTAATGCAATAATAGGTTTAACATGATGCCTTTCACATTTTATGCAGCATTTTGAACCATTTTCAATTGTAGAGCTATTAAAGAAATATAGTGCTAAAAAGAAAGTCTGAAAATGAAAATATCTCATTTGTTTGTTTTTTTAAGAAAATTGTCAAAATGGGTTCAAAGATTTTAAACTAAATTGGTCATGGTGAGCTATAAGAGATGGGCAAGGATTAATAGAAGAGGTTATTTGACAAGAGATTTGAAAACTGAGTATACTTAGGCCAGGGAGGGCAGATCTTTTATGAGGGCATTACTCCCTTCTCCCTCAGCCATGGCAAATATCACCAACTAGTCATGCTCTCGCTAAACCTGGAAGCATTAATAATAATAAGCATTATGTATGGCAAAACCAATACAATATTGTAAAGTAATTAACCTCCAATTAAAATAAATAAATTTATATTTAAAAAAAATAAGCATTGATAATTCCCAATAAAGTGTTTCAGAAAGACCCAACTCTTTTTGAAAAATGTTTATCATCTCTAATTTGTACAGAGATATTGAGGAAAGGGACTTTCAGGCATTGGGTACATCACATGCAAATGCTTGGTCTTGGAATTTATGTTCCAGGAACAACAAAAAGTCAAGATTTATACTGAGTATTAGGAGAAGGGAGGTGAGGTAATTACAATGTGACTTAACTAGAAGAGCATACATGTCCAGTTTAGGATATTAATCTCACTTGGTTACCGATAACCAGTTGGATTTTTAAAGCTACTTTATTCAGGTATGGTTGACATATAAAACGTTGTTCATATTTAGTGTATACAACTTGGTGAGTTTGGAGATAAAATTGCACTTGTAAAACCACATTTATACTATAAACCTATTCATTACCTCCCAAAGTTTCCTCCTGCTCTCTTTTTTAATTGTAATTCCTTTTTCTTTTGTATGTGATTAAAATACTTAAGATCTACCCTCTTAGCAAAATTTGAAGTATGTAGCATATTATTGTATACTGTAGGTTCAATACTATACAATAAATATTTATCTGGTGTAGCTGAAATTTTGTTTAACCTTTAACTAATATTCTATTTCCTCTTCCTATCTCTGATAACCACTACTCTACTATCTGGTTCTGTGAGTTTGACTATTTTATATTTCTCTTGTAAGTGATATCATGTAGTATTTGCCCTTCTGTGTCTGGTTTATTTCACATAACATAATCTCCAGGTTCATCCATTTTGTTGCAATCAGCACATTTTTTAAAGCAAGGGTATTGGCAAGATAATAGAGCAAAATTAAGTTTTTACATAAGGTCAATGGGAAAGGGATATTATGTGGGGTTTTGTCATTATTTTAAGGCTCAGCATATGAAGCAATGACAACCCACTCCAGTACTCTTGCCTGGAAAATCTCATGGACAGAGGAGCCTGGTAGGCTGCAGTCCATGGGGTCGCAAAGAGTCGGACACAACTGAACGACTTCCCCTTCACTTTTCACTTTCATGTATTGGAGAAGGAAATGGCAACCCACTCCATTGTTCTTGCCTGGAGAATCCCAGGGACCGGGGAGCCTGGTGGGTTGCTGTCTACGGAGTCGCACAGAGTCAGACATGACTGAAGCGATTTAGCAGTAGCATATGAAACACTTGTCAATAATTTTGGAATTTTCCACCTTATGTGGTAGAGCTCACCTCTCACTATAGAATGCAAAAATAGTCACTGTCCTAGGCTTCTCTGCCACTAGGGAATGGGACATCTTGAAGAAGTCATGTACACATGAGATTCAGTCTGAGGATGGGTAGCAGTGAGTAATATCTGCAGCAGCATCAGTAACAGAAGGAGCTACTTCCTGTTTCCAAAGTAAGCAGAGGCAGGAATATGCCATAATCAGTCAGCGGAACTGGCAGGGCAAGATGTAGTATTGATGCCCTACAGAGGCAAGAAATAGCACTTCTTGCAACATTATGCTGTTCAATTCAGTTCAGTAGCTCAGTCGTGTCCAACTGTTTGCAACCCCACAGACTGCAGCATGCCAGGTCTTCCTGTCTTTTCTTGAAGAGACCTCCAGTCTTCCCCATTCTATTGTTTTCCTCTATTTCTTTGCATTGATGGTTGAGGAGGGCTTTCTTTTCTCTCCTAGCTATTCTTTGGAACTCTGCATTCAAATGGGTATATATATATTTTTTTCTCCTTTGCCTTTCACTTTTCGTCTATTCATAGCTATTTGTAAGGCCTCCACAGACAACCATTTTGCCTTTTTGCAATTCTTTTCCTTGGGGGTGGTCTTAATCCCTGCCTCTTGTACAGTGTCACAAACTTCTATCCATAGTTATTCAGGCACTCTATCAGATCTAGTCCCTTGAATCTATTTGTCACTTCCATTCTATAATCTTAAGGGATTTGATTTAGGACATATCTGAATGGTCTAGTGGTTTTCCCTACTTTCTTCTATTTAAGTCTGAAAGTTCATGGTCTGTGCCACAGTCTTGTTTTTGCTGACTGTATAGAAGTTCTCCACCTTTGGCTGCAGAGTATAATCAATCTGATTTCAATATTGACCATCTGGTGATGTCCATGTGTAGAGTCTTCTCCTGTGTTTTTGGAAGAGGGTGTTTGCTATGACCAGTGTGTTCTCTTGGCAAAACTCTATTAGCCTTTGCCCTGCTTTATTCTGTATTCCAAGGCCAAATTTGCCTGTTACTCCAGGTATTTCTTGACTCCCTACTTTTGCATTCAAGTTTCCTATAATGAAAAGGACATTTTTTTTTGGGGGTGGGGGGCGAGGGTTGTTAGTTCTAGAAGATCTTGTAGGTCTTCATAACACCATTAAGCTTCAGCTTCTTTAGCATTACTGGTTGGGGCATAGATTTGGATTACTTTGATATTGAATGGTTTGTCTTGGGAAAGAATAGAGATCGTTCTGCCATCTTTGAGACTGCATCCAAGTACTGTATTTTGGACTCTTTGGTTGACTATGATGGCTGCTCCATTCCTCCTAAGGGATTCTTGTCTACAGAAGTAGCTATAATGGTCATCTGAGTTAAATTCACCCATTCCAGTCCATTTTAGTTCACTGATTCCTAAAATGTCAATGTTCACTATTGTCATCTCCTGTTTGACCACCTCCAATTTGCCTTGATTCATGCACCTAACATTCCAGGTTCCTATGCAATATTGTTCTTTACAGCATCAGACACATCTTTCCATCACCAGTCACATCCACAACTGGGTGTTGTTTTTGCTTTAGCTCCGTCTCTTCATTCTTTCTGGAGTTCTTTCTCCATTGATTCCAGTATCATACTGGGCACCTACTGACCTGGGGAATTCATCTTTCAGTATTTTTTATTGTGTATGTTGTGTAGGCATTTTTTTATTGTGGTAAAAGCCACATAACATAAAACATGCTATTGTAACTATATTTAATTGTACAGTTCAGTGGCACTAAGTACATTGACATTGCTGTGCAACTCTCATTAGCACAACTCCTTAATCTTTCACTTTCCTAAACTGAAACTCTGTCCTCATTAAACAATAACTCCCCTTCTCCCCTCCCCCCTCCGTGCACCCAACTCTTAGACTCCTGGCGTCTACCAATGTACTTTAATTTTGACTACTATAGGTACTTCATATAAATGGAATCAAACAGTATTTGTTGGCATCTATTCTAAAGGAAATCAGTCCTGGGTGTTCATTGGAATGACTGATGCTGAAGCTGAAACTCCAATACTTTGGCCACCTCATGAGAAGAGCTGACTCATTGGAAAAGACTCTGATGCTGGGAGGGGTTGGGGGCAGGAGGAGAAGGAGACGACAGAGGATGAGATGGCTGGATGGCATCACTGACTCGATGGACATGAGTCTGAGTGAACTCTGGGAACTGGTGATGGACAGGGAGGCCTGGCGTGCTGTGATTCATGGGGTCGCAAAGAGTCAGACACGACTGAGTGACTGAACTGAACTGAACTGTTACAGACATTGGAAGATTGGGGTGTTGTTTTTGTTCATTCAATCAGTCGTGTCTGACCCTTAGTGACCCCATGGACTGCAGCACACCAGGTTTCCCTGTCCTTCACTGTCTCCCGGAGCTTGTGCAGACTCATGTCCATTGAGTTGATGATGCCATCCAACCATCTCATCCTATGTCACCCCCTTCTCCTGCCCTCGGTCTTTCCCAGCATCAGGTTCTTTTCCAATGAGTGGCCTCTTCATATCAGATGACCAAAGTGTTGGAGCTTCAGCTTCAGTATCAATTCTTCCGGTGAGTATTCAGGATTGATTTCCTTTAGGATCAACTGGATTGATCTCCTTGCTTTCTAATGGACAAAAAGGGTGTTATCATTCTTGATTTAAAAGAGATGGCTCCTTGAGAAAAACTTTCCTGGATTATAAAATTGGCAAGAAGATTTAAAAAACAGTTTGCATCCTAAAGAGGCAGAGAAAGAGTTTTAAAATTACAAAGTATCTACAGTAAATGCTCTAATAAAAGGGTGCCTAAAATTAGGAGGATGCTTAGCTACAATTTAGTCAAGTTGAGGGTCACCACTAAATTCCTAATCAATTTTCTGGTGAATTCCAAGAGAAGGAAGTTAAAACAGGAAAAGTGAAATTACTTTTACTTCTTATTAGATTGATGGAATGTATTCCCTGAGTCAGAAATACTATCACAGGTGGTCTGGCTACTGCAATTCGTTAACACATTAAAGATTAATTATGTTTTCCCATTTACATGCTCCTTAGAGAACAGTTCTCCCAAATTACAGATTAACAAACTGCTGCTGCTGCTGCTAAGCTGCTTCAGTCGTGTCTGACTCTGTGCGTCCCCATAGACGGCAGCCCACCAGGCTCCCCCGTCCCTGTGATTTTCCAGGCAAGAACACTGGAATAGGTTGCCATTTCCTCCTCCAATACAAGAGAGTGAAAAGTGAAAGTGAAGATGCTCAGTCGTGTCCGACTCTCAGCAACCCTATGGACTGCAGCCTACCAGGCTCCTCCATCCATGGGATTTTCCAGGCAAGAGTACTGGAGTGGGTTGCCATTGAGTAACAAACTAATAATCACTAATCACTAATATCAAAGTTTAACCAGCACTTTTTTAAAAAATTCAAATCTATCCACATGTGGTGAGACCAATACAATACTTATTATATGTAGGAAAATTAGTAAAAAGAATAGTGATTGTAAGTTCAATAACCAACTTGAAGGAATATAATAAGTTAACAATTATGAACTTGTAAAAGAGAGAATGCAAATTCCACAGTTAAATATTATTAAATAATATGAATTTTAAATTGATGTGAATATATTGTATGATACAGGTAATGTTGGAATACAGAACTGTATATGCATATAAATTGAAACATGTATTTAACTATGTTAGAATTTAAGTACCAAAAAAGGATTCCAGAAATCACAAAATGCCAGATGAGTGAGAGCATAACAATAAATCACAATAAAATTGCTCTTCAATCACACTTATTTTCCATTTATGATTAATCAAAAACATTTAGTTCAGTTCAGTCGCTCAGTCATGTCCGACTCTTTGCGACCCAATGAATCTCAGCACGCCAGGCCTCCCTGTCCATGACCAACAACCAGAGTTCACTCAGTCTCACGTCCATCGAGTCACTGATGCCATCCAGCCATCTCATCCTCTGTCGTCCCCTTCTCCTCCTGCCCACAATCCATCCCAGCATCAGAGTCTTCCAATGAGTCAACTCTTCGCGTGAGGTGGCCAAAGTACTGGAGTTTCAGCTTTAGCATCATTCCTTCCAAAGAAATCCCAGGGCTGATCTCCTTCAGAATACACTGGTTGGATCTCCTTGCAGTCCAAGGGACTCTCAGGAGTCTTCTCCAACACCACAGTTCAAAAGCATCAATTCTTCTGTGCTCAGCCTTCTTCACAGTCCTACTCTCACATCCATACCTGACCACAGGTAAAACCATAGCCTTGACTAGACAGACTTTAGTCAGCAAAGTAATGTCTCTGCTTTTGAATATACTATCTACGTTGGTCATAACTTTTCTTCCAAGGAGTAAGCGTCTTTTAATTTCATGAAAGCAATGACCATCTGCAGTGATTTTGGAGCCCCAAAAATAAAGTCTGACACTGTTTCCACTGTTTCCCCATCTATTTCCCATGAAGTGATGGGACTGGATGCCATGCTCTTCGTTTTCTGAATGTTGGGCTTTTGGCCAACATTTTCACTCTACACTTTCACTTTCATCAAGAGGCTTTTTAGCTCCTCTTCACTTTCTGCCATAAGGGTGGTGTCATCTACATATCTGAGGTTATTGATAGTTCTCTTGGCAATCTTGATTCCAGCTTGTTTTTCTTCCAGCCCAGCATTTCTCATGATTTACTTTGCATATAAGTTAAATAAGCACGGTGACAATATACAGCTTTGACGTTCTCCTTTTCCTATTTGGAACCAGTCTGTTGTTCCATGTCCGGTTCTGTTTTGCTTCCTGACCTGCATACAGATTTCTCAAGAGGCAGGTTAGGTGGTCTGGTATTCCCATCTGTTGAAGAATTTTCCACAGTTTATTGTGATCCACAGAGTCAAAGTCTTTGGCATAGTCAAGAAAGCAGAAATAGATGTTTTTATGCAACTCTCTTACTTTTTCTACGATCCAACGGATATTGGCAATTTGATCTCGGGTTCCTCTGCCTTTTCTAAAACCAGCTTGAACATCAGGAACTTCACAGTTCATGTATTGCTGAAGCCTGCCTTGGAGAATTTTGAGCATTACTTTACTAGCATGTGAGATGAGTGCAATTGTGAGGTAGTTTGAAAATTCTTTGGCATTGCCTTTCTTGGGAATTGGAATGAAAACCGACCTTTTCCAGTCCTGGGCCACTGCAGAGTTTTCCATATTTGCTTGCATATTGAGTGCAGCATTTTCACAGCATCATCTTTGATGATGAAACAGCTGAACTGGAATTCCATCACCCCGACGAGCTTTGTTCATAGCAATGCTTTCCAAGGCCCACTGGATTTCACATTCCAGGATATCTGGCTCTAGATTAGTGATCACACCATCATGATTATTTGGTCGTGAAGATCTTTTTGGTACAGTTCTTCTGTGAATTTTTGCCACCTCTTCTTAATATCTTCCGCTTCTCTTACGTCCAGACAATTTCTGTCCTTTATTGAGCCCATCTTTGCATGAAATATTCCCTTGGTATCTCTAATTTTCTGGAAGAGATCTAGTTTTTCCCATCTGTTCTTTTCCTCTATTTCTTTGCACTGATCGCTGAAGAAGGCTTTCTTATCTCTTCTTGCTATTCTCTGGAACTCTGCATTCAGATGTTTATATCTTTCCTTTCTCCTTTGCTTTTAGCCTCTCTTCTTTTCACAGCTATTTGTAAGGCCTCTCCAGATGGCCATTTGGCTTTTTTTGCATTTCTTTTCCATGGGGATGGTCTTGATCCCTGTCTCCTGTACAATGTCACGAACCTCATTCCATAGTTCATCAGGCGCTCTATCTATCAGATCTAGGCCCTTAAATCTATTTCTCACTTCCACTGTATAATCATAAGGGATTTGATTGAGGTCATACCTGAATGGTCTAGCGGTTTTCCCTACTTTCTTCAATTTGAGTCTGAATTTGGTAATAAGGAGTTCATGATCTGAGCCACAGTCAGCTCCTGGTCTTGTTTTTATTGACTGTATAGAGCTTCTCCATCTTTGGCTGCAAAGAATATAATCAATCTGATTTTGGTGTTGACCATCTGGTGACATCCATGTGTAGAGTCTTCTCTTGTGTTGTTGGAAAGGGTGTTTGCTATGACCAGTGCATTTTCTTGGCAAAACTCTATTAGTCTTTGCCCTGCTTCATTCTGTATTCCAAGGCCAAATTTGCCTGTTACTCCAGATGTTTCTTGACTTCCTACTTTTGCATTCCAGTCCCCTCTAATGAAAAGGACCTCTTTTTGGGGTGTTAGTTGTAAAAGGTCTTGTAGGTCTTCATAGAACCATTCAACTTCAGCTTCTTCAGCATTACTGGTTGGGGAATAGACTTGGATAACAGTGATATTGGATGGTTTGCCTTGGAGATGAACAGAGATCATTCTGTCGTTTTTGAGATTGCATCCAAGTACTGCATTTCAGACTCTTTTGTTGACCATGATGGCTACTCCATTTCTTCTGAGGGATTCTTGCCCACAGTAGTAGACATAATGGTCATCGGAGTGAAATTCACCCATTCCTGTCCATTTTAGTTTACTGATTCCTAGAATGTTGACGTTCGCTCTTGCCATCTCTTGTTTGACCACTTCCAATTTGCCTTGATTCATGGACCTGACATTCCAGGTCCTATGCAATATTGCTCTTTACAGCATCAGACCTTGCTTCCATCCCCAGTCACATCCACATTTGGGTATTGTTTTTGCTTTGGCTTCATCCCTTCATTCTTTCTGGAGTTATTTTTCCACTGATCTCCAGTAGCATATTGGGCACCTACTGACCAGGGGAGTTCCTCTTTCAGTATCCTATCATTTTGCCTTTTCATACTGTTCATGGTGTTCTCAAGGCAAGAATACTGAAGTGGTTTGCCATTTCCTTCTCCAGTGGACCACATGCTGTCAGACCTCTCCACCATGACCCGCCCATCTTGGCTTGCCCTACGGGCATGGCTTGGTTTCATTGAGTTAGACAAGGCTGTGGTGCTAGTGTGATTAGATTGACTAGTTTTCTGTGAGTATGATTTCAGTGTGTCTGCCCTCTGATGCCCTCTTGCAACACCTACCATCTTACTTGGGTTTCTCTTACCTTGAGCGTGGGGTATCTCTTCACGGCTGCTCCAGCAAAGCACAGCCGCTGCTCCTTACCTTGGATGAAGGGTATCTCCTTACCGCCGCCCTTCCTGACTTTCAACATGAGATAGCTCCTCTAGGCCCTCTTATGCCCGCGCAGCCACCACTCCTCGGGTTGCTCCTCGGGTTGCCTCCTCCCAGCTGCCGCCCCTGGCCTCAGGCGTGAGGTGGTTTCTCTCAGCCTCCTCTGGCCTCAGACATGGGGTAGCTTCTCTTGGCCGCCGCCCCTGGCCTCAGGCGCCTCCCCTGGCTTCCAGTGCTTAATAGGTCCTCCCGGCCACTGCCCCTGGCCTTGGACATGGGGTGTCTCCTCCTGGCCGCCACTGACCTCGGATGTGGGGTAGCTCCTGTTGGCCACCACTGATAGAAATGTCCTTCTATCCAGGTTGGAGACAGTTCCTTAAATTATGTCTTCTTCTAGTCTTGATTGAAGATCATGTGTGAGGCATCTGATCTTCATCTAAAGAGAGTTTTTGCTCCACTGAATCACAATTCTGTGATTGCGCACAGTAGCTACATTGCCTGGCTCCCAGGCCACCCAGATGACTCATTGACCTTGCCTAGCAGCTCATGAAGGCCCAGCTAAGGAGGTTACTGATTCACTGGTTAACACACACAAAAAACCCAAACCCTAGACCATATTTTCCGTTTAAAAACTGCTTTGACTGAGCAAAATATTTGGATTTGGTCTCTGGACCTGAGTCCACTGTCTCCCCATATTGCTGGCTTTTTTATTAAAGCATCTTTCTTTTCTACCCATACTTGCTTCTTGAACTACTGGCATATGAGCAGAGAGCAGCCAAACATGAGTTTGGTTACAAAACTTCTGTTAAGTAGCTGAAAGGAGGAAAAATAATTAAACAGATTAGATGTATTATATTATTCTGAAACTTGATTTCCATTACATATGATTTATTTTATTCTAATTCTTTTTTATAAGTAAAGTCACTCAGTCGTGTCCGACTCTTTGCAACCCCATGGACTGCAGCCCACCAGGCTCCTCAGTCCATGGGATTCTCCAGGCAAGAATATTGGAGTGGGTTGCCATTTCCTTCTCCAGGGGATCTTCCCAACCCTGGGATCGAACCCCGGTCTTATGCTAGTCCATTAATCTGAGTTTGTTTTCTTTTTCCTAATGGAAAAGTTTGTTAGTCTCTTTAAAAAAAAAAAAAGGCTAAAAGTAATCTAATATGCTTAGATAACCTAAAGGTATTTGAAGCAAGGAAATTAAAGTATTCAGGGAATATAGTCACTGAGTTTTATTTTCAGTAGGCACACTTCTGTTTTTATATTTGATTTGAATATAGCCTATTGTCACTATCTATTTTTTTTTACTCCTTTTATTTTATTATTCAATTATTGATGGAAAGAAATTACTTCTAAAAACCTTATTTTTGCAATCCCACTGCTGGGCATACACACTGAGGCAACCAGAAATGAAAGAGACACATATACCCCAATGTTCATTGCAGCACTGTTTATAACAGCCAAGACATAGAAACAACCTAGATGTCCATCAGCAGATGAATGAATAAGAAAGCTGTGGTACATATACACAATGGAGTATTACTCAGGCATTAAAAAGAATACATTTGAATCAGTTCTAATGAGATAGATGAAACTGGAGCCAATTATACAGAGTGAAGTAAGCCAGAAAGAAAACCACCAATACAGTATACTAACACATATATATGGAATTTAGAAAGACGGTAATGATAACCCTGTATGTGAGATAGCAAAAGAGACACATATGTATAGAACGAACTTTTGGACTCTGTGGGAGAGGGAGAGGGCGGGATGATTTGGGAGAATGGCACTGAAACATGTATACTATCATGTAAGAAAAGAATTGCCCGTCTAGGTTCAATACAGGATACAGGATGCTTGGGGCTGGTGCACGGGGATGATCCAGAGAGATGATATGGGGTGAGAGGTGGGAGGGGGGTTCAGGATTGGGAACTCATGTACACCCGTGGTGGATTCATGTCAATGTATGGGAAAACCAATACAGTATTGTAAAGTAAAACAAAGTAAAAATTAAAATTAAAAAAAATAAAAAAATAAAAACAAATAAATAAAAACCTTGTTTTTTAATTTTTTTTTTCTCTATGGTGAACCTGTACTCAAAAAGGAGGAAAAAAATTTGTATTGATATCTTTTCATTCCAAATGTCCTTGGTTAGGAAAGGACATTAATAAAGTGTATTTATATTCAAGTGTTGTATTATTTACACAGTAAATGGCTATTTAAGTTCATGTAAACTGAATTTTTAGGACATCAAGCCATGTGTTAAATATGTGAGAAAGTGAAAGTGAAGGTGAAGTCGCTCAGTCGTGTCCGACTCTTTTCGACCCCATGGACGATAACTTACGAGGCTCCGAGGTCCATGGGATTTTCCAGGCAAGAATACTGGAGTGGGCTGCCATTTCCTTCTCCAGGGGATTTTCCCAACCCAGGGATCAAATCCGGGTCTCCTGCATTGTAGACAGATGCTTTACCATCTGAGCTACTAGGGAAGCCCTAAATATATGGATTGCTTAGTAATATTGCTCTTGGAAGAAGGAGCAGGGAACTAACCTTTATTGAAGAAAAGAGGAAATGAGACATTGGCGAGAGTGGGGAGGTTAAATAAAAGTACATATTTTTATAATTCAATCTTGAGAAAAATAAAGGAAAAGTCAAGTTTTGGTATTTTGAGGTTCTTAGAATTGATTGCTCTTGTTTTTTTCTTCGTTTGTTTTAATTATTATTATTATTTTCAGAGGATTGAATCCAAGATTGAATCCAAGGATAAGCTGACATTTTGTTGTTTAAAATGTTTGCATGGAAGGACAGAAATGCCTTGGGGACCCATTGCCTTCTCCAGGGGATTTTCCCTGCCCAGGGATGCAACCCAGGTATCCTGCATTGCTGGCGGTTAAATATGTGTAGGAATGGTTTTATAAATTGCTGTCCAGTCTGTAAGAAATACTTCTACCTTGGTTCTGCTCACTTCTCTCTTAGTCAAGAAGTAAATGTGCACATTTCTTGTAATATTAAATGAATGCTTCATCTAATTATTTTTGTCTCTCTGCAGGAAAGTGTTACAGTAACTAACATTATAGATGAAAAAACCGAGGTTTACAAAACTCTGGAATTTGGCAAAGGTAGTGTAAATGAGATCTGATTTCTAAATTCATATATTTTACCATACAAAGATGTCTCCTATAATAACAGCTCATATTTATTAAGCACTTACCATGTGCTGATTTCAGTGTTGACCATCTGGTGATGTCCATGTGTAGAGTCTTCTCTTGTGTTGTTGGAAGAGGGTGTTTCCTATGACCAGTGCATTTTCTGGGCAAAAGTCTATTGGTCTTTGCCTTGCTTCATTCCGCATTCCAAGGCCAAATTGCCTGTTGCTCCAGGTGTTTCTTGACTTCCTAATTTTGCATTCCAGTCCCCTATAATGAAAAGGACCTCTTTTTTGTGTGTTAGTTGTAAAAGGTCTTGTAGGTCTTCATAGAACCGTTCAACTTCAGCTTCTTCAGCATTACTGGTTGGGGAATAGACTTGGATAACCGTGATATTGGATGGTCTGCCTTGGAGATGAACAGAGATCATTCTGTCGTTTTTGAGATTGCATCCAAGTACTGCAATTTGGACTCTTTTGTTGACCATGATGGCTACTCCATTTCTTCTGAGAGATTCCCGCCCACAGTAGTAGATATAATGGTCATCTGAGTGAAATTCACCCATTCCAGTCCATTTTAGTTCGCTGATTCCTAGAATGTTGACGTTCACTCTTGCCATCTCCTGTTTGATCACTTCCAATTTGCCTTGATTCATGGACCTGACATTCCAGGTTCCTATGCAATATTGCTCTTTACAGCATCGGACATTTCTTCTATCACCAGTCACATGCGGAACTGGGTATTGTTTTTGCTTTGGCTCCATCCCTTCATTCTTTCTGGAGTTATTTCTCCACTGATCTCCAGACTACCTACAGACCAGGGGAGTTCCTCTTTCAGTATCCTATCATTTTGCCTTTTCATACTGTTCATGGGTTTCTCAAGGCAAGAATACTGAAGTGGTTTGCCATTCCCTTCTCCAGTGGATCACATTGTATCAGACTTCACCATGCCTGCCCGTCTTGGGTAGCCCCACAGGGCATGGCTTAGTTTCATTGAGTTAGACAAGGCTGTGGTCCTAATGTGATTAGAGTGACTAGTTTTCTGTGAGTATGATATCAGTGTGTCTATCCTCTGATGCCCTCTTGCAACACCTACCATCTTACTTGGGTTTCTCTTACTTTGAACATGGGGTATCTCTTCACGGCTGCTCCAGCAAAGCTCAGCTGCTTCTCCTTACCTTGGACAAGGGATATCTCCTCACCACCGCCCCTCCCGACCTTGAACGTGGAATAGCTCCTCTAGGCCCTCTGGTGCCCGTGCAGCCACTGCTCCTTGGATGTGGGGTTGCTCCTCCCAGCCGCCGCCCCTGGCCTCGGGCAGGGGTAGCTCCTCTTGGCTGCTCCTGTGCTGTTGCAGCCTGGCACTCTCAGCCGTCTCCCCTGACCTTGGACGCAGGGTAGCTCCTCCCGGCCTATACAGTCAACAAAAACAAGACCAGGAGCTGACTGTGGCTCTGGTAGGGGCATAGACTTGGGGGATTACTGTGATATTGAATAGTTTGCCTTGGAAATGAACAGAGATCATTCTGTCGTTTTTGAGATTGCATCCAAGTACTGTATTTTAGACTCTTTTGTTGACCATGATGGCTACTCCATTTCTTCTAAGGGATTCCTGCCTGCTTTAGTAGATATAATGGTCATCTGAGTTATATATAGTAGTATGTATATGTCAATACCAGCCTCCTAATTCATCTCACACCCCCTTCTCCCTTGGTATCCATATCTTTGTTCTCTAAGTCTGTGTTTCTATTTCTGCTTTTCATATAACATCAACTATACCATTTTTCTAGATTTTACCTATATCTATTAATAAACATTTTTTTTTTCTTTCTGGCTTACTTCACTTTAGTCTCTAGGTCCATCCATGTCTCTGAAAATGACAGAATTTTGTTCCTTTTTATTGTTGAGTAAATTCCACTCTATGTATGTATCATATCTTCTTTGTCTATTCATGTTGATGAACATCTGGGTTGCTACCATTATTTGCTATTGCAAATAGTGCTGCAATGAACTTTGGGGTGCATGTATCTTTTCAAAAAAAATTTTTTTTCTGTATTTATGGCCAAGAGTGGAATTGCTGGATTGGATGGTAGCTGTATTTTTATTTTTTAAAGGAACCTCCATATGATTCTCCATAGTAGCTATAACAATTTACATTCTCACCAACAATGTGGGTGGATTCTTTTTTTTTTTTTTCATACCCTCTTCAGCATTTATTGTTTGTAGATTTTTTGATGATGGCCTTTCTGACCAGTGTGAGGTGATACCTCATTGTTGTTTTGACTTCCATTTCTTTAATAATGAACGATGTTAAGCATCTTTTCACATGCTAACTTCATGAAATTTTAAGATAAAACAAGAAAGATAATTTGAAAATTTGTATATGTGTCAGAAAATGTAGATTATATTCTTTGTCTTTACTAGTGAGTTTTTTTCTTGATGATAATATGTTGCAAAGATTTTAAAAATCTATATTCCAGTTACTAGATTTCTTTATTTTTCTTCCCATGTCTTCATTATAAAATTTTTGGAATTATATATCTCAAAATTTATTGTATCACTGTTAGTTTTCCTTATATGATCAAGCTGTTATATACTAAGTTAGAGTTTGGGCAAGAAGTGTTGAGAGGATTACTCTACCAAGCATGACAAAGCAGCACCAGAGTTAAAGAAATATCTCATTCCATTTACTAATTGAGGAGCTTGGAGATTTTGGAGGTGTTAAAAGTTTTCCTAATTCTACATATATATCTAGGTACTCTGTATATATGTATATGTATATGTATATGTATGCAAAAATTTGGGGAAAAATACGACTTATTTTTATGTTTACTATGTATTGGCATTCTTCTAAGAACTATATTTACTTTTTTTTTTTTTCATTTTGCACCAGAATATATAAAATTTGTCTTCTATTTTAAGTGCCTTTATAACATTTCATTTATCATTAAATATTCATTTAAATTATTGTTTTAATTGTCATAGTAATTCATATATCAGAATATTTTAATAATTTTTGTCCTTTAATATTTACAGTATAGCATCATGAACAGCCTGTTTTTAACGTTGGCCAAAATGGGATATGTTAAGCCACAGTTTTGACGATAAAATAGGGAGGCAATCAGAACTTATTTGTCCTAAATCTCTAAACCAGTATTATCAATAATCATCTTGCTTTGTAAACCAGATCAACAATTTGCTAGGCAATATAGGACTTACTAAGTTCTAGATGGATATACAGGAGTTGCTGTGACCCCCATTTCAGAGGGTCACAAGCATCTGGGTAGAGTCTCTTGAAGAAAAGGTGCTGCTACAGAAATGCTAAGGATGGAGTGTGAGAGAAAGAGAGATGTCAGAGTTATGTTGTTCAGATATTCTAAAAGGAAAGAATGGAATATGCACTAACTAATATTAATTATGAAATCCCCATGTTAATAGATGGCACCCCACTCCAGTACTCTTGCCTGAAAAATCCCATGGATGGAGGAGCCTGGTGGGCTATAGTCCGTGGGGTCTCAAACAGTCAGACATGACTGAGCGACTTTACTTTCACTTTTCACTTTCATGCATTGGAGAAGGAAATGGCAACCCACTCCAGTGTTCTTACCTGGAGAATCCCAGGGACGGGGGAGCCTGGTGGGCTGCTGTCTATGGGGTCACACAGAGTCAGACACGATTGAAGTGACTTAGCAGTAGCAGCATGCTAATAATGTTAGGACCAAACAGGAGCCATGACAGGCTTCAGGGGGCCAAGGTAGGCCTAAGTCTCCTTTACAGAGGGGCTGAGTTATTGCCAAAGAGGAGCTGAGATCATCCTCCACCGGCGCCAGGACTCGACCAATCAGTATACTCCCTGTAGCCTGGTCCAAGCTTATCAGGACAAGGATGAAAACCCCCCCTGAGAAAGCCCTAGTGCACGAAAATCTAGCCAATTAGTAGATGCTAAGGAACCCTTGCAACCAATCCGCCCCTGTCAACTCCCTGTCTTTGCCTTAACCCTATAAATACTGCTGTGATTCAGGGCTTGGGGCCCTTGTTCCACTCCACTGCGTTGGATGAAACTTGGGTCCTGGCTCGAGCTAGCAATAAATTCCCTTTTTCTGTTTGCATTGCTGTGGAAGTCTTGTTCTCTCAGTTCTGGGGATTGGGACCTTGGGCATAACATTTGGGGGCTTGTCCGTGATCCCCTGACTGAGAAAAACAACACTTTCCAGGCATAAGGGAAGCTTCACTAGGAGGAGGTATATCTGGACGCCAGCATCAGGTCAGGGGGCGAAAGAGTCACCCAGCCAGCATAAGTCTGGGGCCCAGCATTCGAGCTGGAAGGCAGCTGGTTCTGTGAGCCATTCTGTAAAGGAACTGGGGGAAACGTTTCTCCTGATCCCGAGTCTGGTGGGCAGTGGACGCCCTTTGGTAAGGTAACTTTGGGGAACAGGACAACAGCAACCTGGGATAAACCTAGTTCAGTGTTTTCGGCTGATATTTGTTCGTCTACTGTCTGTCATTTGTCTTTGTGTGCAAGCTCCGTGCTTTTTTGTGTGTTTATTGTGGGTGTTGCCATCATGGGTCAAAGTTATTCTACACCGCTATCTGTAATGACTGACCATTTTTCTGATTTTAAGTCCAAGGCTCAGAATCTATCCCTGCTAGTAAAGAAGAGCAAGCTAAAAACGCTATGCTCATCTGAGTGGCCGACATTCCAGGTCAGCTGGCTGCCGGAGGGAACTTTCGGCCTGCCAGTCATCCAGGCTGTTAAAGAAAAAATAATGGCTCCTGACCCTCAGGGCCATCTGGACCAAGCTCCTTACATCCTGGTCTGGGAAAATCTAGTAGAAGACCCTCCCATCTGGCTGAAACCCTTTATTCACAATCCCCCCAATGCTTCTGTTCCACAAGTCCTGGTCATGGAGACCTCTAAGGAAGAAAACCGGGAGGCACGGGAGAGCCGGAAGAAACCAATACTCCAGGAGTCTTCTCTCTATCCTAGTCTGATTGATTTAGACACTGAAATCTTGCCTCCCCTGTATATCCCGCCACCCCTGCTCCCGCAGGTACCTCAGGTGTCGTCCGGAGAACAGAAGGGGAACTTAGAACCCTCGGCTCCGCAGCAGGAGGAGGGGCCAGCCCAGGGAACTTGCAGAAGGACCCGAGGGGGCGGAGACTCGTCTGACTATGGGAGCCAAGAGGCCCCTTCAACTAGCGTTTGAGCGCTTCCTGTCCGGGTGGTGCTGGCCAATCCTGATGGGGAACGGAATTATCAATATTGGCCGTTCTCTACCCGCGACTTATATAACTGGAAAGCTCAAAACCCCTCTTTTTCTGAAAAGCCCCAAGGCCTTATTGATCTTTTAGACACTATCCTGTTTACTCACAATCCTACTTGGGATGATTGTCAGCAGCTGTTACAGGTGCTTTTCACCACGGAGGAATGGGAGCCAATCCTGTCGGAAGCACAGAAACACGCTCCTGGAGCAGATGGGAGACTGACCATGCAGCCCCATCTAGTGGAGGAAGGGTTCCCTTCCATGCGGCCGAATTGGGACTTTGAGCGCCCGGAATGTAGGGAGCGTCTTTGAGCCTACTGCCAGATTCTCATGGCCGGCCTAAGGGCAGCTGCCAGGAAACCCACGAATTTGTCACCCTAAAAGAAACTTTAACAAAACTGGCAATTGAGACTGGCGGGGACTGGGTGACCTTCCTTCCCTTCGCGCTTTTTCAGGTGCACAATACCCCCTATAAACTAGGTCTGACTCCCTTTGAAATTGCATATGGAAGTCCACCTCCCATTTGTCCAGTGTCTGAAGGAAAGAGTAAATCACCTCTTTTGTTACGTGCCTTCCAACAGGAAATGCTAGCTTTGAGTAAGGTGCATAAACATATCTGGTCACTGATATGGAAAATTTATGAGAGCCAGAATGAAGGGACAATCCCGTCCCAAGATATAGGACTGGGGGATTGGGTTTGGGTCAAGAGACATCAGTCAAAGACCTTGGAACCAAGATGAAAGGGCCCTTATGTTGTTCTCCTTACCACCCCTACTGCCCTCAAGGTGGACGGAATTGGACCCTGGGTACATTGCAACCACGTGTGACAGACCACTCCAGAAGAACAAGAGAGGGCTCAAAAAGAATGGGAGTCAACACTGCATCCTTCCAATCCCTTAAAATTGAAGCTTGTCCGACAGCAGATCTTGGATGGATCACTCTGACTCTCCTGGTGATGGCTGTCCTCCTTGACCCCGGGACTGCCAGCACTGACCCACATCAACCTGTCAAGATCACCTGGAGACTTCAAAATGGGCTGACACGAGAGGTACTCAATATGACCATGGAGACACATCCTCCGAACACCACCTGGTGGCCTGACTTATATTTTGACTTCAAGGACTTATTGGACACCCCTTGGTCAGTGCTTTCGGTCAGATCTAGAGGTTTTGGGGCATGTCCTGGTCATAAAAGTGATGAGGAAACTTGTGGGGGTATACAACATTATTTCTGTAGATCACGGAGCTGTGTGACTTCAAGTGATGGGGTAAGGAGATGGAAAACTAGCAACTGAGATTTAGTCAACTTCTCCTTCACTCAGTCAAGAGATGAATTCTATGATCAGGAAGATGAGATGCCTAAAGATGAGATTGCTCAGGTAAAATTAACGTTTAACCAGAAGTTGGCTATGCAGGAAAAGTCTTGGGTATCTGGATTATCTTGGGGCCTCCAGCTACAGGCCGATGGGCTCAATGTAAAATCTGGGGGAATCTTGATTGTAAGTCAGATCATAGAACCTATCCGAACCCAAAGTGTAGGCCCCAATCAGATTGAAAATCCAGACCCACAAAGGGTGTTTAAGGCAGATCCAACTCAGAGGGCTACAATTTTGAGCCCTACACCCTCGGTTTCTCGACCAGGAGGCCAGCCTAATATAGCGGAAGCCCTCGACCCCTTATCCTCCACCTCCAACCTAGAAACGTCAGATCCGTTATGAGATCTAGTTAAAGCAGCCTTTAAAGCCCTAAACCATTCTAACCCCAGAGCAACTCAATCTTGTTGGCTCTGCTACACTCTTTACCCTCCCTTTTATGAAGCAATAGGCTTGGATGTTTCTTACAACCTGTCCACCAGCTCAGGTCCACCTCACTGTCACTGGAGAAAACATAGGGTTGGTCTCACTATGAAAGAAGTTTGGGGAAGAGGACTTTGTTTAGGTAAAGTTCCACTTGAAAAGACTCCCTTGTGCACCCGAACAATCAATCTCACAGAACTGGACCAAATAAAATGGATTGTGCCCGAGGCAGGGGGATGGTGGGTCTGCTCACACACCGGGCTGACTCCGTGTCTATATGCATCGGGTTTCAACCCGAATAGAGAGTTTTGTGTATTAGTGACTATGATGCCCAAAATCTTCTATCACCATGAAAAAGTTATGTATGACTATTGGGCTAAGGAGACTATAGATCAGTTAGGGAAAAGCAGAGTTAAGAGAGAGCCTATCACAACCATCACGCTAGTGAACATGTTCGGTCTCGGGATTGCCGGGGCAGGGACAAGAATAACATCCCTGACTATGCAAAATCAGGGATTCACTTCCCTATGAGCGCCAATAGATAAAGACATTACCCGTATAGAACAGTCAATCAGCCACCTCGAAGAATCCCTAATTTCACTGTCAGAAATGGTTTTGCAAAACAGAAGGGGCCTAGACTTGATCTCCCTACACCAAGGTGGATTATGTGAGACTTTGGGGGAAGAATGTTGCTTTTATGCAGACCACACTGGGGTGGAAAAAAAGTCTATGGCAAAAGTGAGGAAAAGATTAGCACAGCAGAAGAGAGAGCAAGAAGCCCAGCAGGGGTGGTTCGAGTCCTGGTTCCATCAATCTCCTTGGCTAACAACGCTAATTTCTACCCTACTCAGACTGCTCATTATACTCCTATTCATTCTAACTTTTGGCCCATGTATTTTAAATAAATTGATAACCTTTGTAAGAGAACAAATCAGTACCGTTCAGGTAATGGCATTGAGGCAACAAAATCAGGTAGTGTCTCAAAATGGAGAGGAAGATTCCTCTCAAGGATAAAAAGACAGGGGGGGAATGTTAGGACCAAACAGGAGCCGTGACAGGCTTCAGGGGGCCAAGGTAGGTCTAAGTCTCCTTTACAGAGGGGCTGAGTTATTGCCAAGGAGGGGCTGAGATCATCCTCCACTGGCGTCAGGACTCGACCAATCAGTATACTCCCTGTAGCCTGGTCCAAGCTTATCAGGACAAGGACGAAATCCACCCCCCCACCCCTGAGAAAGCCTGCGCGCGTGAAAATCTAGCCAATTAGTAGATGCTAAGGAACCCTTGCAACCAATCCGCCCCTGTCAACTCCCTGTCTTTGTCTTAACCCTATAAATACTGCTGTGATTCAGGGCTCAGGGCCCTTTTTCCACTCCACTGCGTTGGATGAAACTTGGGTCCTGGCTCGAGCTAGCAATAAGTTCGCTTTTTGCGTTTGCATTGCTGTGGATGTCTTGTTCTCTAAGTTCTGGGGATTGGGACCTTGGGCATAACAATAAAAGTAGGACTATAGTAATAGGTTGCATTGAGTCTATCCGAAGAACAGTTTATGGAAATGATGATGATAAAATGTCCTTCAAGAGAATGCCCCATGCCCTTGTCCCTTCAGGCTTTGTTGCTCATTGGAAAAAAGAAATGGCAAGAAGCCTAGATTCTGATTTTTTATTTATTTACATCTATATGCACTTTGGTAAGTCAATTAATCATCTTATAAAGTATTTCTTCCTTTAGTTAGTGGAAAATATATGATTTTTTGTTTTATAAATTCATCAACTGGAGAAAAGGAAATAAAGTATCTAAAAAGTGTCCTAAAAAAAGTAAAGTACTATCATCATTGATTTATTATATTTTTATTTGGAGAGAACCTCTTGTTAAAATTTGACCAGTATTGCTAGATGATCAAATTAACATTGGAGTTCACGGTAAGTCCTATATCATTCAGTCTGAAAAGTTTAGCAGAATACTAATTAGTGCTTATTGTTGACCTTGGCAGTTAATAGCATGTTAAAATCTACTATTAACACTTCAAAAACTGAAAAAATATATATATATACTTGGCAACATGTTTTGACAAGCTGACATTCAGTTATTTTCAACTGGTTGAGCATGGCTAAAATTTCAAGTTATTATTCTTTTTCTGAAAGATTAAAAGCTTTTGGAACATTTTTAGTCAAAATCATAGATTTTTATTTCAATTAGTCTAATTAGCTAATGGGGCATGCGCTAGTGATAAGCTGAATGAGCAGAGAGCAAAGTAACAGGAAGGCAAAAATATATCTCCTAGCAGTTACTCCATTATATATTTTAGTCTTCATCATATATTTTCAGACATTCATGTCTAAATGACTATTTTATGTTGAGAATGGCTTCATTTTTATATATTTTAACATATTAACTATTTCTGAAGACAATTTGCATTATGTCTGGATGCAGAGACAAGTATGTTAAGTGTTATTCTGATGTTACAGTTTCTACAAAATGTAATTTAATGTTATGCTCAAGTTTTTATTTTTATATTTTTATTGACATATAATTTCTTTACTGTACCATGTTAGTTCCTGCTGTACAATGAAGTGAATCAGCTATATATGTATATACATATATTCCCTCCCATGTGGACCTCCCTCCCATCCCTGATCCCATCTTTCTAGGTCATCACAGAGCATTAAGCTGAGCTTCCTGTGTTTTATAGCAAATTCCCACTAACTATCTATTTTACAAATGATAGTGTATGAACAAGTCTTAGCAACTAAATAAGTGTGCAATAGTCAGGGCATGGAAACAACCTAAATATCCTACAACAGATGAATGGATAAAGGAGATGTGGTACATATGTACAAAGAAATATTACTTCTCCTCTAAAAGGAGTGAAATAGGTTCATTTGTGGAGAAGTGAATGGACTTAGAGTCTGTCATACAGAGTGAAGTAAGTCAGAAAGGGAAAAACAAATATTGCATATTAATGAATACATGTGGAATCTAGAAAAATGGTACAGATGAACCTATTTCCAGGGCAGGGATAGAGACACAGATGTAGAGAACATACATGTGGACAGAGAGGTGGAAAGAGAGGGTGAAACCAATTGGGAACTTAAGATGACCAAGTATTGAATTCATATGTAGAAAATAATTTGGAAAGTATTTACATGAAGTTGGAAAAGTTTAATTCTTCAAGGATCTTGCTATTTATAATAAACATGTTAGCCAACTTCCTGCTTTAAGACCTATATAGCAGTATTAAATCATAGTAGAAACTTCTAACAGTGCTTATAGTGATAAACATGTAATAGTTTTACACATTATAATTTTCATTCTAATAATAAATATTATTGAATTCATTTATCCATGTGAAGTCCTCTGTTAAGATACAGTTTCAAATGTCTTTTCATATAATCTCCAGTACGTTTAATTGTTAAATTGTTGTACTCTGATGATTCATTTTAAAATAATTTTAAACTTTTTTCCAAAAGTTAATTATCCAGAAGTTAATTAATTCTGCAGAAGTTAATTAATTCTGTAATTAATATGATTAATTCTGCACGAATGTAGCTAGGTCCTCTATAGAGCTGTCATAAGGGTCCTTCTATTATTTACAATAAATATCAAAATTATAGTCATTTTCTATTATACTTTTAATCAACGTTATCTATAATACAAGAAAAGTAAGATGAAATTTTGCAGTTAAAATCCTCAATTTAGTTGGAAAACTGTGTCTTGCTATGAATTTAAATAGATGTAGAATTAAATAATGAACATTAATTACTGGAAAGATGGGAATATTTTAATTTGAAATTTTCATATTCAGTCATTAAGCAAATATTTATCAAGTATAATCATGGCATTGGAAATAGAAAGTAAGACAGCAAATGTCCCTATGTCTGTGGACCTTTCAGTCTACTGAAAGGGAAAGAAAACCAATAGTGAATAGATAAATAAGATAATTTTAGTTAATGTCAAATTCTATGAAGAAAAGAACCCAAGACTATAGAGTGATTAATAAAGGGAGAATCATGCACATATTTTTTGCTCCAAGAAAAGAGTTGGGCTCCAAGCAAAGTGTTGCAGTAAGAAGGCTTGGTATGCTAAAGAAGCAAGCAGAAGACTATTGTGACTGGAGTGAAAGTGAAAGTGTTAGTTACTGTATTATCTGACTCTTTTTGACCCCACAGACTGGGACCCACCAGGCTCCTCTGTCTGTGGAATTTTCCACGCAAGAATACTGGAGTGGGCTACCATTTCCTTCTCCAGGGAAATCTTCCCTACCAGGGATCTAACCTGGGTCTCCTGCATTGCAGACAGATTCTTTACTGTCTGAGCTATCAGGGAAGCAGAGAATTAAGCATTAAAAGGGGCTTCTCCAGTGACTCAGTGGTAAAGAATCTGTCTCAAAGCAGAAGATTTGGGTTGGATCCCTGGGTCCAAAACAATTCCCTGGAGTAGGGCAATGGCAGCCCACTCCAGTGTTCTTGCCTGTAGAATCCTATGGACAGAGAAGCCTGGTGGGCTACAGTCCATGGCATTGCAAAGAGTCGGACACGACTGTAGTGACTGTGCACACAGGCAGTCAAGCATTAAAAGATGAGACCAGAACCCGTCTAGAGGCAGATCCCCGTGAACTTTTAAGTCTTGGGAAGGCAATGGCAACCCACTCCAGTGTTCTTCCCTGGAGAATCCCAGGGACGGGGAAGCCTGGTGGGCTACCATCTATGGGGTCGCAGAGTCGGACATGACTGAAGTGACTTAGCAGCAGCAGCAGCAGCAAGGGATTTGGAACTTTTTCTAAATGTATACAAAGCTCCTGGAGATTTCAAGAACAGTGGTAACATTATTTGTTTTAATTTTTAAAATAAGTTCATCCTGCTGCTGTGGGAAGCATAGATTAGAGGTAGGCAAGAGCAGAAGCAGATACTATGAAACTATTTGTAACAGTATCAGTAATAATTATATTTGAGTATTTACTATTGCAAAATGGCATTATCTCATTTAACCTCAAAATAGCCCATATTTTAAGTACTGCTATTAGACACAGCTTAGAAATGAAGCCATGAAGGCACAGAAGAATTAAACAAATTGTTCTGGATACCACATATAGCATGTGGTGGAGCCCAAGCAAACCTAAGCAGTCTGACACCACAGTCTTCCTCACCACTACACGGTGGTCACATCTCTAGAACGTACAGTAAGTAGATGTGGCTAAACCCAACAAGCAATATTAAAATCTTCCAAAATAATCTTCTTATCGTGTGAAAACCAGTTTTGGCAGAAAATGCTGGAGAATAAAAAAAGAAAAACATGCTAAGAACATTTAAAGCAATGAAGAATAAGATGAGATAGTCAATAACCAAATATTAAAATTTAGGGGACAAGCTGTTCTCTTACAAAAGCTTTCCCTTGTCTATTTTTAAAAATAGCATTTATATCTCTCACTTCTATTTTCCTTGCAATTGCTTCTTTTGAACCACATATGGATTCAGAATGCTATATTATTTGGAACATTTTTTGATATGGAAATTTCAGTGATCTCATTTTAAAAGCCTAGAGTTCAACATAGAATTTCTTCACATATAAATATTAAAATATATTCTTATTCCATAGACTCTTCAGCCAAGAATTTTCAATTTAAAGCACTTCTAAAAATAAAACAAAATTTGGATGAAAGTTACAAAACATACTTGTTCTGGTAATGACAATTGGGAAAAGGGTGGTGAAAGACTAACACAAGTTCATTAAAGATGACCCCATGAGGTTTAGTCATCCCTGCCAGGAAATATGCCTTCAGACAAACTGAGACTAACCCACAAAGCTCTGAGTGCTTAGTAGCCTGATGATACATATCTGCAAGTTAACTAAGTGACAAGCTAACTAAATGACCAAAAATTTTCCCATTCACTTTGAGCCTTCTAAACCTGATAATATGGGTCTCTGCAGAAGTGATTTGGACACAATGAACAGTAATAATTGTGGAGATTGTTAAGTAAAATTGGTTCTAATCTTCCACCCTTTGCCTGGGAAATAGATTCTGATGAATTTTTCTGAAATACTGTCTGAAGAGATTCACTAAGATTTTTTTTTTCTTTTTGGAAATATAAAGAAATAAGGAAAATTTTAATATATATCCCAATCCCAAGATTGACGACAAGACCACCATCTTTTATAGTTATTTTGTATAATTTACTTTTTGGTTAGTTCATGCTCCAAAAACATTTAACTTTTTTTTAAATGAAGTATAATAGAGTTAATTATATACCAACATATATATGTACATAATAAATCAATATTTTAAATATGATTCAAAATTTCTGTGTCTTTTTGCATCAACTGCAGTTTTTTTTTTCTATTTTACCTTTTAATAAGTAAGTCTTTACCTTTTAATAAGTGAGTCTTTCAATCTTATTCCCACCCCTCACCCCACCTCCAGATATTCAAATTTTCAAAACAAATATACCCCAAGTTTGGGTATAAAACCATATTTAATGTACAGAAAAACTAAAGCTTTATATAAGAGAATGAAATGGCAACCCATTTCAGTATTCTTGCTTGGAATATTCCATGTGCAGAAGAGTCTGGTGGGCTGTAGTCCATAGGGTCTCACAGAGTCAAACATGACTGAAGAACTTTACACACACACACACACACACACACACACACACACACACCCCTTCTAAATAAGTATTCATTTAAAATGGTAGTAGGTAAAGAATTTATGATAATATTAATCTATTTTCTTATAAGCTTGAAGCAATGTGTGACTTCATAGAACAGTTCAACCAATTTTATTGACCAAGTCCTAGACATTTATATAAGGCATTAACAAATAATCTAGGAATTCTTCATACCTTTTGACAGATAGTTATGGTGTCCCTCTGTTATGTCCCTACTCTAGAAGCCACAGGCAAATTGTAAAATGTCATTAAGACTGAGGAACAAGATATATTCTTTCACACTGTTTGAAAGGTCTACTACCCTCACAACTTCAGAAATTTCTGTGCTTTTCAAATTGGCAAGAAAAGGTTATGTTCAATTCTCTTTAAGGAAAGCAATGGATTCAGTAGTTGACAGGTAAATTAAATGATAATTAAGTAAATAATAATTAATAATGGTGCTGAATTTTTAAAATGACACAAAATGTTAGTACTTTGAAACATACTTTAGTGAGTAAAGAAACAGAAAGCAAATTAAAAAAAAAAACATAGAAGTAAAAGTTTACATAATATTTTAAAGGCATTATTTTCCTTAAAAGCAGTACTTACAATTAAATTAAAAATAGTATTGTTCATTGTACCCTCTCATGGCACTAATATTTTTGGATTGGTTTTAAAGCAGAGAAAGTGAAATTGTCTTCATCCAAACTATGGTTGTAAAATTCTTTGGCCACACAGAGTTATTAAACCTAAAAAAAAAAAAAAAAAAAAAAAAAACAAAAAAAAAAAAAAAAAAAAAAAAAAAAAATTAAAAAAAAAAACAAAAAAAAAAAACTCTCCAGTTCAGGTAAGTTCAGTTGCTCTGTCGTGTCCAACTCTTTGTGGCCCTCATGGACTGCAGCACACCAGGCCTTCCTCTCCATCACCAACTCCCAGAGCTTCCTCAAGCTCATGTCCATCGAGTTGGTGATGCCATCCAACTGTCTCATTCTCTGTTGTCCCCTTCTCCTCCTGCCTTCAATCTTTCCCAGCATCAGGGTCTTTTCAAATGATTCAGTTCTTTATTTCAGGTGGCCAAAGTATTAGAGCTTAAGCTTCATCATCAGTCCTTCCAGTGAATATTCAGGGCTTATATCCTTTAGGATTGACTGGTTGGATCTCCTTGCAGTCCAAGGGACTCGCAAAAGTCTTCTCCAACACCACAGTTCAAAACCATTAATTCTTCGGTGCTCAACTATATGGTCCAACTCTCATATCTCATATCTCATGACTACTGGAAAAAGTATAGGTTTGACTATATGGATCTTTGTTGGCAAAGTAATGTCTCTGTATTTTAATATGTTGTCTAGGGTGGTCACAGCTTTTCTTCCAAGGAACAAGCGTTCTTTAATTTCAATGCTGCAGTCACTATCTGCAGTGATTCTGGAGCCCAAGAAAATAAAGTCTGTCACTGTTTCCATTGTTTCCCCATTTATTTGCCACGGAGTGATGAGACCAGAAGTCATGATCTTTGTTTTATGAATATATTTTTTTTAACTTTACAATTCTGTATTGGTTTTGCATACATTGACATGAATCCACCACGGATGTACATGCGTTCCCAAACATGAAACCCCCTCCCACTCCCCTCCCCACAACAACTCTCTGGGTCATCCCTCTGTACCAACCCCAAGCATGCCGTATCCTGCATCGGACATAGACTGGCAATTCGATTCTTACATGATATTATACATGTTTCAATGCCATTCTCCCAAATCATCTCACCCTCTCCCTCTCCCTCTGAGTCCAAAAGTCCGCTATACACATCTGTGTCTTTTTTGTTGTCCTGCATACAGGGTCATCATTGCCATCTTTCTAAATTCCATATATATGTGTTAGTATACTGTATTGGTGAATATTGAGTTTTAAGCCAGCTCTTTCACTTTCATCAAGAGGCTTTTTAGTTTCTCTTAACATCCTTCCATATGGGTAGTATCTGCATATCTGATATTTATGATATTTCTCCCAGCCATATTGATTCCAGCTTGTGCTTCATTCAGCCTAGCATTGCACATGATGCACTCTATATATAAGTTAAATAAGCAGGGTGACAATATACAGCCTTGACATACTCCTTTCCCAATTTGGAACCAGTCCATTGTTCCATTGACCTGCATAAAGATTTGTCAGGAGACAGGTCAGGTGGTCTGGTATTCCCATCTCTTTAGGAATTTTCCATAGTTTGTGGTGATCCACACAGTTAAAAGGGTTTGGCATAGTCAATAAAGGAGAAATAGATGTTTTTCTGGAACTCTCTTGCTTTTTTGGTGATTCAACAGATATTGGCAATTTGATCTCTGTTTCATCTACCTTGTCTAAATCCAGCTTGAACACTGTGAAGTTCTTGGTTCATGGATTGTTGAAGCCTGGCTTGGAGAATTTTGAGTATTACCTTGCTAGTGTATGAGATGAGTACAAGTGTGCAGTAGTTTGAACATTCTCTGGCATTGCCTTTCTTTGGGATTGGAATGAAAACTGACCTTTTCCAGTCCTGTGGCCACTGCTGAGTTTTCCAGACTTACTGTATTATTGAGTGCAGCACTTTCACAGCATCATCTTTTAGGTTTGAAATAGTTCAGCTGGAATCCCATCACCTTCTCTAGCTTTGTTTGTAGTGATGCTTCCTAAGGCCCACTTGACTTTGCACTACAGGATGTCTGGCTGTGGTGAGTGATCACACCATCATGATTATCTGGGTCACTGAATTTTTTTTTAAATAGTTCTGAGTATTTTTTGCCACCTCTTCTTAATATCTTCTGCTTCAGTTATGTCCATACCATTATGTCCTTTTTTGTGCCCATTTCTGATGGCACTCCACTCCAGTACTGTTCCCTGGAAAATCTCATGGACAGAGGAGCCTGGTAGGCTGCAGTCCATGGGATCATGAAGAGTCAGACACGACTGAGCAACTTCACTTTCAGGAAATGGCAACCCACTCCAGTGTTCTTACCTGGAGAATCCCAGGGACAGGGGAGCCTGTTGGTCTGCCATCTATTGGGTCGCACAGAGTCAGTCACGACTGAAGTGACTTAGCAGCAGCAGCTGCATTCAATGTTCCCTTGGTAGCTCTAATGTTTTTGAAGAGATCTCTAGTTTTTTCATTCTATTGTTTTCCTTGATTTCTTTGCAAGGGCCATTGAGGAAGGCATCTTATCTCTCTTTGGTCTTCTTTGGAACTCTGCATTCAGATGGATATATCCTCCCTTTTCTCCTTTGCTTTTTGCTTCTCCTCCTTTCTCAACTATTTGTAAGGCCTCCTCAGACAAGCATTTTTCCTTTTTGCATTTCTCTTTCTTAGGGATGATCTTGATCACTGCCTCCTGTACAATGGCATGAACATCCAACCATTGTTATTCAGGTACTTTTCAAAATCTGATCCCATGAATCTATTTCTCATTTCCACTCTATAATTATAAGGATTTGATTTAGGTCATACCTGAATGGTCTAGTGGTTTTCCCTACTTTCTCCAATGTAAGTCTGAATTTTGTAATAAGGAGTTCACAATTCCGGTTGAGCTGTTTCAAATCCTGAAAGATGATGCTGTGAAAGTGTTGCAGTCAATATGCAAGCAAATATGGAAAACTCAGCAGTGGCCACAGGACTGGAAAAGGTCGATTTTCATTGCAATCCCAAAGAAAGGCAATGCCAAAGAATGCTCAAACTACCGCACAATTGTACTCATCTCACATGCTAGTAAAGTAATGCTCAAAATTCTACAAGCCAGGCTTCAGCAATACGTGAACCGTGAACTCCCTGATGTTCAAGCTGGTTTTAGAAAAGGCAGAGGAACCAGAGATCAAATTGCCAACATCTGCTGGATCATGGAAAAAGCAAGAGAGTTCCAGAAAAACATCTATTTCTGCTTTCTTGACTATGCAAAGCCTTTGACTGTGTGGATCACAGTAAACTGTGGAAAATTCTGAAAGAGATGGGAATACCAGCCCACCTAACCTGCCTCTTGAGAAAACTGTATGTAGGTCAGGAAGCAACAGTTAGAACTGGACATGGAACAACAGACTGGTTCCAAATAGGAAAAGGAGTGCGTCAAGGCTGTATATTGTCACCCCGCTTATTTAACTTATATGCAGAGTACATCATGAGAAATACTGGACTGGAAGAAACACAAGCTAGAATCAAGATTGCCAGGAGAAATATCAGTAACCTCAGATGACACCACCCTCATGGCAGAAAGTGAAGAAGAACTACAAAGCCTCTTGATGAAAGTGAAAGAGGAGAGTGAAAAAGTTGGCTTAAAGCTCAACATTTAGAAAACGAAGATCATGGCATCTGGTCCCATCACTTCATGGGAAATAGATGGGGAAACAGTAGAAACAGTGTCAGACTTTTTTGTTTTTTTGGGGGGTGGCCTCCAAAATCATTGCAGATGGTGATTGTATTCATGAAATTAAAAGACGCTTACTCCTTGGAAGAAAAGTTATGACCAACGTAGATAGTATATTCAAAAGCAGAGACATTACTTTGCTGACTAAAGTCCGTCTAGTCAAGGCTATGGTTTTTCCTGTGGTCATGTATGGATGCGAGAGTTGGACTGTGAAGAAGGCTGAGCGCCAAAGAATTGATGCTTTTGAACTGTGGTGTTGGAGAAGACTCTTGAGAGTCCCTTGGACTGCAACGAGATCCAACCAGTGCATTCTGAAGGAGATCAACCCTGGGATTTCTTTGGAAGGAATGATGCTAAAGCTGAAACTCTAGTACTTTGGCCACCTCATGAGAAGAGTTCACTCATTGGAGAAGACTCTGATGCTGGGAAGGATTGGGGGCAGGAGGAGAAGGGGATGACCGAGGATGAGATGGCTGGATGGCATCACGGACTTGATGGATGTGAGTCTGAGTGAACTCCGGGAGATGGTGATGAACAGGGAGGCCTGGCGTGCTGCGATTCATGGTGTCACAAAGAGTCAGACACGACTGAGTGACTGAACTGAACTGAACTGAACTTATTTGAGCCATAGTCAGCTCCTGGTCTTGTTTTTATTGACTGTATAGAGCTTCTCCACCTTTGGCTGCAAAGAATATAATCAATCTGATTTCGGTGTTGATCATCTGGTGATGTCCATGTATAAAGTCTTCTCTTGTGTTGTTGGAAGACGGTGTTTGCTATGACTGGTGAGTTCTCTTAGCAAAAACTCTGTTAGCCTTTGCCCTGATTAATTCTGTACTCTAAGGCCAAACTTGTCTGTTACTCCAGTTATCTCTTGACTTTCTACTTTTGCATTCCAGTCGCCTATGATGTAAAGTGCAATTTTTTTGGTGTTAGTTCTAGGAAGTCTAGTGTTTTTCATAGAACCGGTCAACTTCAGCTTCTTTGGTGTTAGTGGTTGAGGCATAGACTTAGATTGCCATGATATTGAATTGTTTGCCTTGGAAACAGTTATAAATGTTTCATTTTTAATATCACACCTGAATGCTGCATTTCAGGCTCTTTTGTTGACTATGAGGGCTGTTCCACTTCTAAGGGATTTTTGCCCACAGTAGTGGATATAATGATCATATGAATTAAAGTCTCCCAATCCTGTCCATTTTAGTTCACTGATTCCTAAAATGTCAATGCTTACTCTTGCCATCACCTGTTTGACCACTTTCAATTTACCTTGATTCATGGACCTAACATTCCAGGTTCCTATGCAATATTATTCTTTACAAAATTAAACTTTACTTCCATCACCAGTTACATCTACACCTGGGCTTTGTTTTAGCTTAGGCTCTGTGTCTTCATTCTTTTTGGAGTCATTCTCCATTCTTCTCCAGTAGCATATTGAGCACCTACCGACCTGGGGAGTCCATCTTTCAGTGTCATATTTTTGCCTTTGTCATATTGTTCTTGGGATATTCAAGGCAAGAATGCTAAACTGGTTTGCCATTCCCTTCTCCAGTGGACCATGTTTTGTCAGAACTCTCCATTATGACCCATCCTTCTTGGGTGGCCCTGCATGACATACTTCATAGTTTCATTGAGTTAGACAAGACTGTGGTGCATGTGATTAGTGTGGTTAGTTTTCTGTGATTGTGGTTTTCATTGTTATTTTCATATCTCTTTGGATAAAATATTTAAATAATGTGTTTTAAAAAAATATGTATTTCAAAATATTTAAATTCTATATTTTATATCAAAGAATACCTCATAATTTAAAGAAAAAAGTAGAAAACTAAGTGAACATCATATTGAGATTTAAGAAAATAAAAATTGATTTTCAAAGACAGTAAACACTCTTATTTAAGTCAGAGACAGACTTAATTCTGATATACAAGTAAGAATACAATTTTAAAATATCAATTGTAATTATCTACATTTTTTTTTCTTTTTTCCACCACTATATTCTGTCACTAGAACTCATCAAAGCCCTAGACAAGACCAGTAAGACACATCATATGGGAACAGATAAAACTATTTTTGAACAATTTTTTATTGTATAGCTCATTCTAAATTTGTAGTGAAATTTAAAACTTCTTGAAACACAAACTTAATACAGTTTCACATGCTTAGTGATGGAAGCCTCTTTCAGATAGGGGCAGGAAAGAACAAGACTTTTGGAATCACATCTGTGTTTAATTCTGAAACTAAAATAACAACCAGCAAACTTTATTTAAAAAACAAAGTTAAATCAGTATGTTGACAGTTTTTTAATAAATCCAGATGACTCCAGAAAAACTGTTGATTTTTATTCTTAATTAATTAAATATTAATAGTTAGTAGTAAGATGGAGCTATGCAAGCCAGAAAGAAAAACACCAATACAGTATACTAACACATATATATGGAATTTAGAAAGATGGTAATGATAACCTTGTATGCCTGACAGCAAAAGAGACACAGATGTATAGAACGGTCTTCGGACTCTGTGGGAGAGGGCGAGGGCGGGATGATTTGGGAGAATGGCATTGAAACATGTATAATATCATATATGAAATGAATAGCCAGTCCATGTTCGATGCATGATACTGGATGCTTGGGGCTGGTGCACTGAGACGACCCAGAGGGATGGTATGGGGAGGGAGGAGGGAGGAGGGTTAAGGATAGGGAACACGTGTGTATCTGTGGCAGATTCATGTTGATGTATGGCAAAACCAATACAATATTGTAAAGTAATTAACCTCCAATTAAAATAAATTAATTTATATTTAAAAAATTGTATGCAGGAAATTTTGAAAATGGTGAGAAGAAAATTATATTCTTCTCTCGATTGTGAAGATAATCTTAAACTCTGTTATATGTGGCCAAAATACACAAGCTCGGGTATCATTTAAATCCCAGAACTCATATTCAATTAAAGAGGGAAATGCTATTGAACTGATGAAAGTGCCATATGTCAGTAATGGTGAATAGCTAATTTGTTGTGAACCCCATCATATAAAATATTTTATCATTTTTTATTACTTCTTTTCCTCCTTCCTTCCCTCAGTTGCTCATTTCATAATATTTTATATTCAATAAAATCCAGACCTGTGGTAGATGCTGAAATATCCATCCAGCATCTTGTAGGGAGATGTACAATTTAAAGGATCAGAAATGACAAGAATTTTAGCTGGAAAAAAAAAAAAAAACTCGGCAAAACAAATACTCTTACTGGGCAAGAACACTGACACAGATTTGTTTTCTATGATTCGTTCATTTATTTAGTAAACATTTACTCATCATTTAGATTTGTTTAACATAGTACTAGATTTTCCCCCTCATTAGAGTAATTTTCCTCCTGTTTCTTTTCATCATAACCTTTGAGTGGTCACCACATATTATTACTATTTACTTGTTGAATTCTAGGTGTATTTTATTTCCATGAATCTTCTTGAACTTTGTTCCAGAAAATAGTCAAGTTTCTTACAAACAGTTTGATTCTTTTATGATTTATTGTGTCAGATCATGGCAATGTTTAGTCTAGGGCTAATTATTCCCCACTACTAGGGCAAGACACTTCTGTTCAGTTCAGCTCAGTCGCTCAGTCGTGTCCAACACTTTGCGGACACTTTCCCTATGAATTGCAGCACGCCAGGCCTCCCTGTCCATCACCAACTCCCGGAGTTCACTCCACTCACGTCCATCGAGTCCATGATGCCATCCAGCCATCTCATTCTCTGTCGTCCTCTTCTCCTGTTGCCCCCAATCCCTCACAGCATCAGAGTCTTTTATAATGAGTCAACTCTTCGCATGAGGTGGCCAAAGTACTGGAGCTTCAGCTTTAGCATCATTCCTTCCAAAGAAATCCCAGGGCTGATCTCCTTCAGAATGCACTGGTTGGATCTCCTTGCAGTCCAAGGGACTCTCAAGAGTCTTCTCCAACACCACAGTTCAAAAGCATCAATTTTTCGGCGCTGTGCCTTCTTCACAGTCCAACTCTCACATCCATACATGACCATAGGAAAAACCATAGCCTTGACTAGATGGACCATAGTCGGCAAAGTAATGTCTCTGCTTTTGAATATGCTATCTATGTTGGTCATAACTTTTCTTCCAAGAAGTAAGCGTCTTTTAATTTCATGGCTGCAGTCACCATCTGCAGTGATTTTGGAGCCCTCCCCCCCCAAAAAAAAAAAGTCTGACACTGTTTCCACTGTTTCCCCCTCTATTTCCCATGAAGTGATGGGACCAGATGCCATGATCTTCGTTTTCTGAATGATGAGCTTTAAGCCAACTTTTTCACTCTCCTCTTTCACTTTCATCAAGAGGCTTTTCAGTTCTTCTTCACTTTCTGCCATAAGGGTGGTGTCATCTGTATATCTGAGGTTATTGATAGTTTTCTTGGCAATCTTGATTCCAGCTTGTGTCTCTTCCAGCCCAGCATTTCTCATGATGTACTCTGCATATAAGTTAAATAAGCAGAGTGACAATATACAGCCTTGACGTACTCCTTTTCCTATTTGGAACCAGTCTGTTGTTCCATGTCCAGTTCTAACTTCTGCTTCCTGATCTGTATACATATTTCTCAAGAGGCATGTCAGGTGGTCTGGTATTCCCATCTCTTTCAGAATTTTCCAGTTTATCATGATCCACACAGTCAAAGGCTTTGGCATAGTCAAGAAAGCAGAAATGTTTTTCTGGAACTCTCTTGCTTTTCCCATGATCCAGCAGATGTTGGCAATTTGATCTCTGGTTCCTCTGCCTTTTCTAAAATCAGCTTGAACACCAGGAAGTTCATGGTTCATGTATTGCTGAAGCCTGGTTTGTAAAATTTTGAGCATTACTTTACTAGCATGTGAGATGAGTGCAGTTGTGCAGTAGTTTGAGCATTCTTTGGCATTGCCTTTCTTTGTGATTGCAATGAAAACTGACGTTTTCCAGTCCTGTGGTCACTGCTGAGTTTTCCAAATTTTGCTGGCATATTGAGTGCAGCACTTTCACAGCATCATCTTTCAGATTTGAAACAGCTCAACTGGAATTCCATCACCTCCACTAGCTTTGTTCGTAGCAATGCTTTCTAAGGCCCACTTGACTTCACATTCCAGGATGTCTGGCTCTAGATTAGTGATCACACCATCATGATTATCTGGGTTGTGAAGATCTTTTTTGTACATTTCTTCTGTGTATTCTTGCCACCTCTTCTTAATATCTTCTGCTTCTGAGTACTCCATAAAAGTGCCCTATGATCATAAGGTTTTCAAATCTGGCCATTGGGAACAGGAAACATTCCTGGCCTTCCTCGATCATTGGTGACTGCCTCTCTATTCATTTAGCATGGCCTTTCCCCAGTTTTGTGTAGTTTTTCACAAAATATGTTTATCAATATTCTGATGAGTATTTGAGGTGGATCCAGTACAAATCTCCTGAGTTTTCTCTCTGTGCATCTTTTCCTTCTTTGGTGCTCTCCCCCTTTGGTGTCCTCATGCTCAGTTCTGTTTCTTAACTCAGGAAGTATACTGAGCTCCACCAAGGCTCCACATCTCTTTGCTGCTACCTGAAAAATCTCAAATCTGTATACTGGAGTAACTTGATGACAACTTCTAGCACTCACAGAGGCTCTACAGGTTAGGACACACAGAGTTGGAGCTTCATTGATGGATGCTCAGTCCTACTCTGAAAATGGTTTCCCCAAATTGGAAAGGATATGTGAATTTGAGAGATATAGAGAGGAAAAGAATCAATCTAATATCTATCTACCTAGCTCCCTATCTTTCATCTATCAATCTAACATCAATTTCTATCATCTATCTAAACAGTAGTCACATACATAGGTGTGTGGATTAAAACATAAATATTTGTTCATTTAAAAGTCATATGTATCAAAAAAAAATTCATGGATTATTAAGATAGCTTGCATTTGAATTAAAATGTTCTGCACATGTCTTAAATATATAATAAAATCTTAAAAATAATAATGAAAAATTTATATTTCACTATAAATCTATTTCAAAATGAAAGAAATCAAATTGGACTGTAAATCGTATTGGAGATAGCATGTGCTTCTGTATCACAATATGTTGATTCCAGAGTCTAATGGGGAAATTGGATAATAATTTTGGATATATTTTATGAAAATTATAAAATCACTGTGGATAGATGAAGACATGGATCAGATGACTGGAGAGGGGAAACAATGTTAAAGACATCAGATTCTTAAGGGGATATTTGTGGATCTCACATAGGATCACTCATTTAAGGGTTTTGAAGTTTTTGTTTCATCTGTTTACCTAAATTCTATATCAAAATTCTATTGTTTGTTTGATTGCATTTAGGAGAAAAGTAACTATACCCACTCAGTAGAAAGAGACTGTTTTTGTGTGCGTATTTTGAATATGACTAACAATCACCAAGCCACCAGATTATATTTTACCAGTTACTCATATTGCACTTTAAATAAATTGTATTGAAGTGTAAGTTAATTATGATAAGATGCTCCTATTTTCAGTAAACTGTTATATGAATTTATGCACCTGTGTAAGCAGGAGCACACAAGATGTAAACATTTACATTATTCTTCCATGTGCCTTTGTAGTAACTGTCCTATTCACAGACTCAGTCAAATGTTGATTTCTTTTTGTACTATAAATAAATTTTGAGTATTTAAATTTTTTTACCTAAATGAAATTATATGATTTGTTCTTGAGAAATACGTACTTCATGCTTTTTATTAAAATAAGCCATTTTATTAAACTCAAATAATATGAGGTAAGAGAAAATAGTATTTCAACATATCACTTCAAATTGTAACATCCATGTTTATCCATGCTATCATTCTATGATTATTATTTATTTATTGGTAAATATAAACAGATTTCTATCAATTAGAGCTATTTTAATGTTTACCAATTAGTTCAGGTTTTCAGTTTTTCTACTTCTATCTGACTTGAAGGAGAATTTGTGTCAGGATGTTATTGAGTCAAAATATCTTTCTTAGAACTTTTTTTAGAAAATATTATCTATCTTCTGGTATTGATTTTTGCTATGCAGGCTGAAATCAACCTAGATTTAATTTTCCTCTTTTGTAAATGATTTACTTTTTGTAACTTGTTGCCAAAAATCTTTTCTCTTTATAAATCATATTTAATCTTGATATACTTGTTTTGATCACTTTTCCTTGAGATAGTCAGTTCAGTTCAGTCACTCAGTTGTGTCCAACTCTTTGCGACCCCATGAATTGCAGCATGCCAGGCTTTCTGTCCATCACCAACTCCCAGAGTTCACTCAGACTCATGTCCATCGAGTCAGTGATGCCATACAGCCATCTCATCCTCTGTCGTCCCCTTCTCCTTCTGTTCCCAATCCCTCCCAGCATCAGAGTCTTTTCCAATGAGTCAACTCTTCGCATGAGGTGGCCAAAGTACTGGAGTTTCAACTGTAGAATCATTCCTTCCAAAGAAATCCCAGGGTTGATCTTCAGAATGGACTGGTTGGATCTCCTTGCAGTCCAAGGGACCCTCAAGAGTCTTCTCCAACACCACAGTCCAAAAGCATCAATTCTTCGGTGCTCAGCTTTCTTCACAGTCCAACTCTCACATCCATACACGACCACAGGAAAAACCATAGCCTTGACTAGATGGACCTTAGGCGGCAAAGTAATGTCTCTGCTTTTGAATATGCTATCTAGGTTGGTCATAACTTTTCTTCCAAGGAGTAAGCATCTTTTAATTTCATGGCTGCAGTCACCATCTGCAGTGATTTTGGAGCCCCCCCAAAATAAAGTCTGACACTGTTTCCACTGTTTCCCCATCTATTTCCCATGAAGTGATGGGACCAGATGCCATGATTTTTGTTTTCTGAATGTTGAGCTTTAAGACAACTTTTTCACTCTCCTCTTTCACTTTCATCAAGAGGCTTTTTAGTTCCTCTTCACTTTCTGCCATAAGGGTGGTGTCATCTGCACATTTGAGGTTATTGATATTTCTCCTGGCAATCTTGATTGCAGCTTGTGTTTCTTCCAGTACAGCATTTCTCATGATGTACTCTGCATATAAGTTAAATAAGCAGGGTGACAATATACAGCCTTGACGTACTCCTTTTCCTATTTGGAACCAGTCTGTTGTTCCATGTCCAGTTCTGACTGTTGGTTCCTGACCTGCATACAGATTTCTCAAGAGGCAGGTTAGGTGGTCTGGTATTCCCATCTCTTTCAGAATTTTCCACAGTTTATTGTGATCCACACAGTCAAAGGCTTTGGCATAGTCTATAAAGCAGAAATAGATGATTTTCTGGAACTCTCTTGCTTTTTCCATGATCCAGCAGATGTTGGCAATTTGATCTCAGGTTCCTCTGCATTTTCTAAAACCATGAGATATTTATACTTATTTAAATCTGACTAGTCATGTATTTCTACATTTCAAATTCATTTTCCTATATTCTGAATATTCTTATGCTTCATATCCTATATTCATTATCTTAGAGATGTCATGTTGATTTTTCATTTTTTTCCTGTTCTATATAATTTTTATCTCCTCACTATCATTATTTTTGGCTTTTTTACTGATTATAAATATGTAAATTTTTTTCTTATTATTCCACATCTATTCTGTCTCAAATTTTTAAGTTAATATTGCCTTCAATGTTTCTCAGCATCAGGGTCTTTTCCAAAGAATTGTTTCTTTGCATCAGGTGGCCAAAGCATTAGTGCTTCAGCTTCAGCATCAGTCCTTCTAATGAATATTCAGAACTAATTTCATTTAGAATTGACTGGTTTGACCTCTTTGCAGTCCAAGGGACTCTCAAGAGTCTTCTTCAACACCACAATTCAAAGTCATTGATTCTTTTGGACTCAGCTTTCTTTATGGTCCAACCCTCACATCCTTACATCCTTAAGATGGAGGAATCTTATTCAGATGTCAGGAGCAAGAGAGAAGTCCTCTGATCTTTTCTGTCCTGCTTAAACACTGCTTAGAGTCTTTGCCTTCTTGTAAGCACAGCAAGTCAGGCAGAATTTTCGATAAGAAAAGGAGTGGTTCTTTGAATTCTTGAGTCTCTGGAGGTATGGCCAACTCCTTGGCCCTTAAGAAGTCTGAAGACTCACAAGGTGAAACAAATAGCACTGTAAAAATTAAAGTAAAACCAGAGCTGCAGTTTTGCATGCAGAACTGGTGGTGATATCAGTTAGCAGGCTGGGTTTATAAGCAGGAGTCCCCCAAACTTCAGTTTGAAGTCTCATCTGTGGGGTGGATGCACCACCCAGGATCTTTCCTAACTTGGACTCCAGATTGCTATTAGCAAGGGACTTCCCAACACTATTCAATTCTGGATGTAGATTGGCCCAATTTGGTGATTTATATACACTGTTACTTCTATTGTTTCTATTTCTTTTCTCTTAATGACTGCATATAGAAATTATGTCAAATAATCTTATGTAAAATTTTAAATTATTTGTGAATAACAAGTGATTTCTTTTGTCAACAAATCCTTCAAGCCTAAAATGAAAATAAAATTTTCTATAAAACCAATCACTTGTTTCTATTTATTTTCCTGAGGCTTGGAATTTTCAAGGTGTAGAGAGGAAGCTGGGATAAGGCTGGGTTCATCTGAGTACTTTGGTCTTTCTTCTAGGATTTGATTCCTTTTCTGTTAGCAGAGCCTACTCCATTAAAACAAGAGTAGAACCTCACTTGAAAAGGGTGCTTAGCCCTCAATTCTCTAACTCTAAACAATAGGACATTTTCTCTAAGTATACCTTACTATACTTTTTCTTCATTTGGAAATGAGGAAAGCTGGGATGAGTTTGTTTGATGTTTGCTTGAAGAAGGCATGCTTGCCTAAGCCACTGTTTCCTCTTAGGAACCAAACTAGCTATAAGAAGCATGGACTCTTGTCTATTTTTGGATTTTATTAACTTTTACAAGGTGTGCCTTCTTATGCAGAGGTCTGTACATTTCCAGCCCTGATTATTAATGTATGGGAAAGTGAGTCTAATTCTATATTGGAGTAATAGGAAGCCGACTATCTTGTTATATCCTCAGGCAGTTTATCAATTGTAAGGTCAACATTTTTGCTTCCATATGCTGATTCTTCTTCTTATTGACAGATTTAGAATCTGATTAAGGAAAATAAAGGTGTTATTCACTCGCCTCTTTGTTACTTCCACCATCGCCTTCCCAGGAAGCATGGAGTCTTGAAGAGTAGAAATCCCATTACCCCTTTTGTCTCTGCTGTAGTCTTGTGAGTCTTATTATGTCATGAACTTCAATGAATGAATTATGCTACTGGAATAGAGATAGGCATTTTATGTTCCAAATTATCTGAGCAAGAGAACTTGACTTTTTCTTTCTTTACTTCCCTAGAAGAATACTTTTTCCAGAAAATATAGGAGATAGCTTCAAAAAAACCTCTCCTAATTGTACCTTCATATTCCTAGATGTTGAAATAAGCTGATGATCAAAGATTATGTTAAATAATTGACAAGTAGTAGCCACCCTTATGATAGAAAGTGAAGAGGAACTAAAAAGCCTCTTGATGAAAGTCAAAGAGGATAGTGAAAAAGTTGGCCTAAAGCTCAAAATTCAGAAAACTAAGATCATAGCATCTGGTCCCATCACTTCATGGGAAATAGATGGGGAAACAGTGGAAACAGTGACAGACTTTATTTTGGGGGGATTCAAAATCACTGCAGATGGTGACTACAGCCATGAAATTAAAAGATGCTTACTCCTTGGAAGAAAAGTTATGACCAACCTAGATAGCATATTCAAAGGCAGAGACATTACTTTGCCAACAAAGGTCTATCTAGTCAAGGTTATAGTTTTTTCAGTGGTCAAATATGGATGTGAAAGTTGGACTGTGAAGAAAGCTGAGCACTGAAAAATTGATGCTTTTGAACTGTGGTGTTGGAGAAGACTCTTGAGGGTCCCTTGGACTGCAAGGAGATCCAATCAGTCCATTCTAAAAGAGATCAGTCCTAGGTGTTCTTTGGAAGGACTGATGCTAAAGCTGAAACTCCAGTACTTTGGCCACCTCATGGGAAGAGTTGACTCACTGGAAAAGACTCTGATGCTGAGAGGGAATGGGGGCAGGAGGAGAAGGGGACGACAGAGGATGAGATGGCTGGATGGAATCACTGACTCAATGGACATGAGTTTGGGTGAACTCTGGGAGTTGGTGATGGACAGGGAGGCCTGGCGTGCTGCAATTCATGGGGTCGTGTACAACCCCATGAAGAGTTGGACATGACTGAGCGACTGAACTGAACTGAAATGACTGAGTCAGAGAATAAATAACACTCTAATCACAGTCTCTTGAAAGGTGTAAACTGTGATAGACTCAGCTAGGAGTCCTATTGCCAAAAAAACTAACTCATTTAATGCTAATTATAATTTCATTTTACTCAATTGCAGGGTCCCTGATAACAATAGAACAATATTAAGCAAATAAGACGCAGGAAAGGTAGCATAGTACCTAAGTGAAAGTCTCCAATCCCCTTTGCTTGACCTCCTGAATATGTTGCTGTCCTTTTAGGTCCCAATTTTGTCATTAGTATCAGGGAAAACAAAGGTGTTTCTAAGTTAATTTATAACAAGAATAATGTGAAGGCACTACAGGACTCTAAAATTTTCAGTATATAATATGGGATATTTTCCAGGAAACAGATGGACAACAGTACCTGCATATTACCAGAATGTTAGGATAAAGAAAATGTCAACAATATTGGTAATATAATCACAGTAACTCTTAAGCCAGCTAGTTAGCAATCAAGCTATCACAAAACCTGCAAGGGGAGAAATTGCTTTTTCTGTATTTGACTTTGCTGTTTGAAGTGTTAACGTGTGCCTGTGAGTGGATAAATGGTTGAATATTCATCATCCCTGTCTACCTGGAAGATCTTCCTGGCTCTCTTGGCTGTGACTTGTACACTGGTTAGCTTCTTCTCTAGACTGGCAGCTGCCTGTTACCTGGAGAAGCACTCATGCATCCCTTTCCCTGCCTAAGGGAAAGTTTTACTTTTCCAAGTTTCATCTCGGACACTGAAATCAGTGATAGAAAAACCTGCCCACTAATGACTTGTGTTTCCATATCATTCTTCAAGGTTTGGCCTGACATCCTGGGCTGACTTAATATAGTTTGTTATTCCCATTCTTGGTCTGAATTACCCCAGGCAAATCTAGCCAAAAGCTTAATAACACTTCCAGTTAGCTTCTCAGTGTTCTATTCTTTATTTTAAAATATTTTTTATGATTATCACTACTGCATAATGTCTTACACATAGTAGTTGCTCAGAAGTGTTCTTTTCAGTGAATAAGAAAATTTAATATAATTTTCATTGTCACTTTTGTATAAATTAATACAAACCTTAAAAACAAATCTTTTTAAATTGTGTTTTGAGAAATGAAGGTTTTCAATAAAGAAGATTAGTTTCAAGTCTAGAAAATTACTAAGAAGATTCTTGTTTTTTCAATTTTATCTTAGGAACTGATGAAAAATTAGTGTTTCTTGATTTGATAATAGCCCCAAATGAAGTAGGACTTATAACATTCATCTGAATAATCATTTTTTTAATCTGATCTCATTTTAAATTTTATTTTGCACTGTAATTTTTATTCAAAGAAATAAATGGAAACAAATCAAGTTATATAAAGAAATTACATTTAGTTCAAAATCCATAGACACTATTTAGAAATTTCTAAATTTAAACAATATTAATGAAATCAAATTTATTTTACCAAAATAAGATAATCACTTGGGAATATTTTCAAAATCTAGACAGCTAGCAACAACAATTAAAAAAAAAAGAGCTTGGAAGAGTAATTGTTCTTTATCACAAACTGTCAACAATAAAAAAAAATCAAACTTTGATCTCATTCCCCAATTAAGGAGGGTAACAAAATTGAAGTTAAGAAGAAATGTGTCCAGTCTGAGTGAAAATATTGCACTTGGGGCACTAAATAGACCACAGGGGAAGTATGTGGTCTTTTCCGCTAATATCCAAGAAAAGACATGAAAGTATATGCATGCTTAAGAATAATGTGATGGAGCAAAGGAACCCTTATGCACTATTGGTGGAAATTTAAATTGGTTCAACCACTATAGAAATCAGAATGGAGTTTCATCAAGAGAAAAATATAGAAGAACCATATCACCCCACAATTTCACTTCTAGGTATATATCCAAAGGAAATGAAATCACCATCTTGAAGAGATATCTGCACTTCTATGTTTACTGTAGGATTATTCATAATAGTAAAGGCATGGAAACAATTTAAATGTCTGTCAATGAATGAGTGGATTTATGAAACTGTAATACATATGTATAAAAAAGAATCTAAATGAAAAATGAATTTGAAAAAGAATAGTTGCATTATATGTATAGCTGAATCATTTTGCTGTACACCTGAAATATAACACTGTTAATCAACTATAGTATAAAAAATAAAGTGAATATATGACACATACATATAGATTTACATATGTATAACTGAATCACTTTACAGCACATCCACATATCTAAAGAAGCCAAATGCATAAAATCAGGAAGTAGATTCACGGTTGCTATGGAGTGGGAAATGGAGAAAATAGGAAGATATTGATCTAAGTGTACAGATTTTCAGTTAAGAATTGAATAAACTCTGTGGGGTTTATGTACTGCATGACGACTATAGTTAATAGTTCTATTACAGGTACTCCACAAGTATATTCTATTGTTGATAGGAAACATGATATTGAAAATGATGAGAAAAATATTAACTTTTTTTTTAGACCACTGCAGGCATTCTTTAAAGTCAATTTGATTTTTTCTAGGCTAATTCTTCAGAAACATTGATTTACTTTCCCTCAGCTTTATTGATGTGTAATTGATTTTTAACACTGTGTAAATTAGTCACTCTCATATATATTTTATATATTTGAAAATTTCTAGGAAAGTAAATCTAAAATGTTCTCACCAGAAAATGAAGCAGTAACTATGTGATACCTATGTTAGCTAATCATCTTTTGAAAATCATTTGCAATATCACTGGCTTCCCAGGTGGCAGAGTGATAAGGAATCTGCCTGCCAATGCAAGAGACTCAAGAGACAGGGTTCAGTCCCTGAGTTGAGCAGATCTCCTGAAGGAGGAAATGGCAACATACTCCAATATTCTTACCTGGTAAACGCTATGAACCGAGGAGCCTGGGGGGCTCTAATGCTTGGGGTCGCAAAAAGTGGGATGTGAGAGTGACTAATTTACACAATGTTACAAATCAATTACACATCAGTAAAACTGAGGGAAAATAAGTCAATATTTCTGAAGAATTTGTCCAGAGAAAATCAAATTGACTTTAAAGAATGCCTGCAGTGGTCTTAAAAAAAAAATGTTGATATTTTTCTCATCATTATCAATATCATGTTCCCTACCAACAATAGAAAATACTTGTGGAGTACCTGTCATTTCAATGAAATAAAAATGTTAATTCTACATTGAACTTATTATGAAAAAGAATATATGCATATAAAGACACATACACACATGCAACCACACTTATTTGATTACAGGAAAACATACACAGAGAATATAGTTAAATATCAAGGCAAAATATTTAGTTAGATAATCTTTTATCTGACTAAAGTAGTCACTTTGAATTCTAGGTGTTACTTGATGTAACATTTCACTAATATACCAACTAACTTGAAAGAATTTTTCTGAGTTTTCTCTTTGAAGAAGTGCTTTGGCTCTTCTGATTCTAGAGTTCACTAGACTGGAATTGAAAGCAAATATAATGCTGACATTTTTTTAATTAAAATGTCTTATTTTCAACCTATTGTGGTCTCCAAAATTAAGGTTTCCTCATTTTCCAGAGTAGCAAATCAAGTTGTGCTTTGAAAGATATAGATATTGATTAGTGCAAATACTTCTATTTCAGAACTATCTACCATACTGAATGTTTTTATTTTAACTAATAAAATGAGTACTGTATTAATTTTCTGTTGCTAATGTAGCAAATTACCACAAACTCAGTATTTTAAAAGCACCAAGTTTATTTCCTTCTGATTCCGGATGTCAGAGGTTCAAAATGTGTTGAGTGGGCTAAAACTAACGTGTAAATATAGCAGTGTTCCTTCTGAAGGTTCTTGTACCTTTGTAGTGGACAAATCTGGCCAATACAATGTTGACCATATTTATCCTCCTTAGTAATGAAACAGATTCATCTATTTCACAATACAACATTAGGAGAAAGCTGTAACATCATTTTTATAGTATTCTTGCCAAAAATGTGACCTCAATATGATCATGAGGAAACACGAATCAATCCAAAATTAAATAATATTTTTAAGGGACAGAATGGCCAGCAAATGCTCCTCAAATGTGTTAAGGTCATGGAAGATAAAGAAAAAGGAATTGCCACAAATTGGAATATACTGAGAAGCCATAATAGTCAAAATCAATGTAGAATCCTGGTTCAGAAAAAGAGCAATAGAAAGTTCATGAGTAAATGTCTGCAGTTTAATAGTGTTGCATCAATATTAATTCCCTGCAAAATATTCATAATCATATGAAATGTTAACATTAGGAAATACTGGGTGAAGTGAGAACTCTCTATAGTGTTTTCACAACTTTCTGTAAGTTTAAAATTATTTCAAAAATTAAAAAAAAAGCTTTTTGAATAACTTTGTTGTTGTTATCATGTTTCCAAAACATCCCAAGGTTATCTATTGCTCCTGTTCTCATTTTCCATGGATATTATGTGAATGCCTACCTTGTCTTTTTTGACAATTTTCCTATTACCATACTTTACTTAATGACCTAGTATAAGGTTCATCTGTTAGGAACTATTTCATTTCTCCTGCATGTTTTCTCCACCATTAAAGTAACATGTAGAGTGAAAAGATGATTACTGCTTTGTGGTCTAAGTCAACAATTTACTCATAGATGTGGCTTCATATTAGTAATAAAAAGTTAGTTAAAAAAAATAAAAAAAACTTTATCAATAGCATTAAATAAAACCTCTAGTAATAAACATTAATACCATCATCAATTTGAACAGATTATCAGATTATCAGATTTATTTAAATATTCGTCATCATTTGTTATTCACTTTTGATTAGTCTTAGGACTGTTGATATCACAACTTATATGCCTATAATGAATATTACCCTTCTAGAATCTTCAATATCAGGAACTGTGAGGTCAAGTATACTAAATCAATTGTGAATCATTATCCTGTTTCAGAAGATTTTTGTGGCACACTTGTAAACTACAACACTTTGTTTGCTTTTTTCCTCTTATTTAGCTTGTTAACTAAAAAAAAAAAAAAAAAAAAAAAAATTGATGTGATTTACCTTACTGACATTCCCAGTTTTAAATATCAGCCAGCAGATTTTCTATATGTTCTATGTAACTTCTTTTCTCTTCATACTAAAAAAGTGGAAGAAATAATTAAGCTTTTTTTTTTCTAATTATCAATTTTCTGATATATCAGTTTGCTTTTGAAATTAAAGCTTGGATCACTAAAGATCCTTACAAGAGAATGTTTATGTATGAAATATTTCTCTCTCAGTTCTCTGAATAATTCCAGGTGACTTTTTTAGCCCATAGCCAAACCAGGTTCTGATTCAAGCTACTTTCAGTTGTAATTCAAGCCTTTAAACCAGATGAAAGCTAGCAAGAACACATTTTAAAATAAGGATATCAGTGTATTTCTCACAGTAGTTTTCAAAAAGCAATGAGATTTTCTGGGTCTTTAGTTTCTTCCTATAAAATGAAGCCAGCAATTCCCTTAGTTAAATACTACATTTCTGTGAAGAGCAAGCAAATAGTCAAAGTCACGTGATGTAAGGTAAGAGTATTAGCACGGAATAGTGACAAATAACAAGATGCCTCTGATTAACTGCTTTGAAATTTAATGTCACTTGAGAGAAATTCATGGTCTTCCTAACTAAATCCTAACATTCCTAAAAGATGAGAAGGGGATTTTAGGGAACAATTGTAAGCTCAAGAACTTTTAAAAATGTCTTGAAGAAAAAGGGTAAGACCTGCCTCTTGAGAAATCTGTATGCAGGGCAGAAAGTAACAGTTAGAACTGGACATGGAACAACAGACTGGTTCTAAATAGGGAAAGAAATACATCAAGGCTGTATATTATCACACTGCTTATTTAACTTATATGCAGGGTACATCATGAAAAATGCTGGACTGGATGAAGCACAAGTTGGAATCAAGATTGCCGGGAGAAATATCAATAACCTCAGATATGAAGATGACAAAACCCTTATGGTAGAAAGCAAAGAACACCTAGATAGCCTCTTGATGAAAGTGAAAGAGGAGAGTGAAAAAGTTGGCTTAAAGCTCAACATTCAGAAAATTAGGATCATGGCATCTGGTCCTATCACTTCATGACAAATAGGTGGAGAAACTGGAAATAGTGACAGACTTTATTTTGGGGGGTTCCAAAATCACCGCAGATGGTGACTGCAGCCATGAAATTAAAAGATGCTTGCTCCTTGGAAGAAAGTTTACGACCAACTTAGACAGCATATTAAAAAGCAGAGACATTGCTTTGCCAACAAAGATCCATCTAGTCAAAACTATGGTTTTTCAAGTAGTCATGTATGGATGTCAGAGCTTGACTATAAATAAAGCTGAGCACTGAAGAATTGATGCTTTTCAACTATGATGTTGGAGAAGACTCTTGAGAGTCCCTTGGACTGCAAGGAAATCCAACCAGTCCATCCTAAAGGAAATCAATCCTGAATATTCAGTGGAAGGACTGATCTTTAAGCTAAAACTCCAATATTTTAGCCACCTAGTGCAAAGAACTGACTCATGGGAAAAGACCCTGATGCTGGGAAAGATTGAAGGCAGGAGGAGAAGGAGATGATGAAGGATGAAATGGTTGGATGGCATCATCGACTCAATGGACATAAGATTGAGTATACTCTGGGAGTTGGCAGTGGAGAAGGAGGCCTGGCGTGCTGCAGTACATCGGGTTGCAAAGAGTTGGACAGGACTGAAAGACTGAACTGAACTGAACTGAAGACTGCTTCTTGCAAAGAGCCATGAGGAGGCCATTCAACCAATATTCCTAGGTATCATATCTTTAATTTATTCATCATTTGTTCTCTGTAATGGTGTTAATTTACTTTTCAGTGTGTTCTAATAATCTGGATCTCTTTTTATAGATTGCAAACTTTTCTGAAAGGAAGTATTCCTTTCTTATTTTTAGAATCTATTTAATGTATTTTACATTGCTCTGCATGTAATAAGTGCATATTATATATTGTTTAAAATAAAATAAGAAAATATGACCTTCAAGTTACAACATTTCTCTTTAAAATTGTTTTAAAAATCTGAAACAGGTGTGTGTGTGTGTGTGTGTGTGTGTGTGCAAGTGTCTGTGTATTGTCTGAAGAAGACCAAGTCAGGGAGAAGGAACAGTACATGCAAAAGCTGTGTGAGGGGAATATGCCAGGTACTATTCTAGTCAGTGCAGTGTAAAGTTCAGCTCAGTTCAGTTGCTCAATTGTATCCAACATTTTGTGACCCCATGGACTGCAGCACGTCAGGCCTCTCTGTCCATCACCAACTCCCAGAGCTTACTCAAACTCATGTCCATTGAGTCGGTGATGCCATTCAACCATCTCATTCAAGCATTGGTTTTTTTTTTCAAATGAGTTCTTCACATAAGGTGGCCAAAGTATTGGAGTTTCAGTTTCAGCATCAGTCCTTCCAAAGAATATTCAGGACTGATTTCCTTTAGAATGGACTGGTTGGATCTCCTTGTAGTCCAAGGGACTCTCAAGAGTCTTCTCCAACACCACAGTTCAGAAGCATCAATTCTTTGGCGCTCAGCTTTCTTTATAGTCCAACTCTCACAGTCATACATGACTATTAGAAAAACTATAGATTTGACTAGATGGACCTTTGTTGGTAAAGTAATGTCTCTGCTTTTTAGTACACTGTCTAGGTTGGTCATAACTTTTCTTCCAAGGAGCAAGCATCTTTTAATTTCATGGCTGCAGTCACCATCAGCAGTGATTTTGGAGCTCCCCCAAATGAAGTCTGTCATTGTTTCCATTGTTTCCCCATCTATTTGTCATGCAGTGGTGGGACCAGATGCCATGATCTTCGTTTTCTGAATGTTGAGCTTTAAGCCAATTTTTTCACTCTCCTCTTTCACTTTCATCAAGAGGCTCTTTAGTTCTTTACTCTCTGCCATAAAGGTGGTGTCATCTGCCTATCTGAGCTCATTGATATTTCTCCCAGAAATCTTGATTCCAGCTTGTGCTTCATCCAGCCTGGCATTTCACATGATGTACTCTGCATATAAGTTAAATAAGCAGGGCAGCAATATACCACTATGATGTACTCCTTTTCAGATTTGGAACCAGTCTGTTGTTCCATGTCTGGTTCTAACTCTTGCTTCTTGACCTGAACACAGATTTCTCAGGAAGCAAGTCAGGTGGTCTGGCATTCCCATCTCTTTAAGAATTTTCCACAGTTTCTTGTGGAACAGTTAGTGGTTTGTTTTGGAACAGGTAGTGGTTCTCAACTGCAGGTGAATTTTCTCCCCAAGGACACAATGGGCAATGTCTGAGGATAGTTTTAGTTGTAAGAGCAGAAAAAATTTCCCTTTTAGGATCTTCAGATATTTTGCTAATTAAATTGTTATGAAAATTATTAACAGGAGAAAAAAGCAAAAGTTTAATAACATGTATACCTCCTGCATACATAGGACATACCCAGAAAACCTGGGCTATTTCCTGAAATACAGAAATAAATCTTCAACTAAAGACAAAAAAAAAAAAAATGTTGGAGGCACAGAGTCAGTTAACAAGTGGAGTTATGAGGAAAAGTACAGTAAGCAAGAGTAAGGTTACTATACAGAGTTATTTTTTGTCTTATGCATTAATAAGAGTTTTCAGTGATAAGGCTACCCCCTCCTCCTGATACAAAGAGGCAGATACCATCACAAATGGAGGTTTTCCTTATACAGACCTTCCTTTATGTACAGTAGTATTACATTGGAATACTCATCATAAGATTAAAGTATAATAAATAAAAATGTATTTTATACCTAACCTACTGGAACTCATCTTGGTCCATGGATCACAGCCTTGTCATAGTGAAGGAGTTTGGGTAACTCAATAAAATTATGAGTTATTCTGTGCAAGGCCACCTAAGACAGACAAGTCATAGGGAGGAGTTGTGCAAAATGTGTTCCACTGGAGTAGAAAATGCAGTCTAATCTAGTATTCTTGCATGGAGACCCTCATAAGAAGTATGAAAAGGCAAAAATATATGATACCTGAAGATGAGCCCCATAGGTAAAAATATATATTACAAGGATAGCAGAGGGCAGTTACTAATAGCTCCAGAAAGATTGATGTGGCTATGCCAAAGAGGCAATGGTGCTCAGTTGTGAATGTGTCTGATGGTAAAAGTAAAGTCCAATGCCTAGGAAGCTGGAATATTAGATCCATGAATCAAGGTAAATTGAACATAGTCAAGAAGGAGATAGCAAGAGTGAACATCAATATCTTAAGAATCAGTGATCTAAAATTGAAGGGAATGGGCAAATTCAATTCAGATGACAAATTCCTTAGAAGAAATGGAGTAGCCCTCATAGTAAACAAACGAATCTAAAATTCAGTACTTGTCTTCAATCTCAAAAACAAAAGAATGATCTTTGTTCATTTCCAAGGCAAACCATTCAAATCACAATAATCAAAGTCCACGTCACAACCACTAATGCTGAAGAACCTGAAGGTGACCAGGTTTATGAAGACTTTCAAGACCACTTATGACTAGAACTAACATCCAAAAAACAGAAAAAAAAAAAAAAAAAACATTTTCATCATAGAGGATTGGAATGTAAAATTAGGAGGTCAAGAGATACCTAAGATAACAGGGAAATTTGGCCTTAGAGTACAAAATGAAGCAGGGCATGGTTAACAGAATTTTGACAAGAGAACACGCTGGTTATATCAAAATTCCTTTTCCAAAACCCAAGATGACTCTACATATGAACACAACCAGATGGTCAATACTGAAATCAGATTAATTATGTTCTTTGCAGCTCAAGATGAAGAGGTTCTATACAGTCAGAAAACAGGACTAGGAGCTGACTGTGGCTCAGATTATCAGTTCCCTATTGCAAAATCCAGGATTAAATTGAAGAAAGTAAGGAAAATGACTGGGCCATTTAGTATCATCTAAAGCAAATCCCTAATGTAGTGGAGGTGATGAATAAATTCAAGGGATTAGATCCAGTAAAGAGACTTCCTGGACTATGGATGAAGATTTACAACATTATACAGGAGGCAGTAACCAAAACCATCCCAAAGAAAAGGAATATAAAAAGGCAAAGTGACTGATGGAGGAGAGAAGTGAAAGGTAAGGGAGAAAAGGAAGGATATAACTAACTGAATGCTAGGTTCCAGAGAATAGCAGGGTGAGCTAAGAATATATCTACCTAAAGAAACAAAAGACCTATATATAGAAAACTATAAAACACTGGTGAAAGAAATCAAAGAGGATACTAATAGATGGAGAAGTATACCATGTTCATGGATCAGAAAAATCAATACAGTGAAAATGAGTATACTACACAGAGCAATCTATAGATTTAATGCAATCCTTGTCAAGCTACCAACAGTATTTTTCACAGAACTAGAATAATTTCACAAGTTGTATGGAAATACAAAAAAGCCTCAAATAGCCAAAGCAATCTTGAGAAAGAAGAATGGAACTGGAGGAATCAACCTGCCTGACTTCAGGCTCTACTACAAAGCCACAGTCATCAAGAAAGTATGGTACTGGCCAAAAGACAGAAATATAGATCAATGAAACAAAATAGAAAGCTCAGAGATAAATCCACACACCTATGGACACCTTATATTCGACAAAGAAGGCAAGAATATACAGTGGAGAAAAGACAGTCTCTTTAACAAGTGGTGCTGGGAAAACTGGTCAACTGGTCAACCACTTGTAAAAGAATGAAACTAGAACACTTTCTAACACCATACACAAAAATAAACTCAAAATGGATTAAAGATCTACATGTAAGGCCAGAAACTATAAAACTTCTAGAGGAAAACATAGGCAAAACACTCTCTGACATAAATCACAGCAGGATCCTCTATGACCCACCTCCCAGAATATTGGAAATAAAAGCAAAAATAAAACAAATGGGATCTAATTAAAATTAAAAGCTTCTGCACAACAAAGGAAACTATAAGCAAGGTGAAAAGACAGCCTTCAGAATGGGAGAAAATAATAGCAAATGAAGCACAGACAAAGAATTAATCTCAAAAATATATAAGCAACTCCTGAATCTTAATTCCAGAAAAATAAACGACCCAATCAAAAAATGGGCCAAAGAACTAAACAGACATTTCCCCAAAGAAGACATACGATGGCTAACAAACACATGAAAAGATGCTCGACATCAGTAATTATCAGAGAAATGCAAATCAAAACCATAATGAGGCACCATTTCACGCCACTCAGAATGACTATGATCCAAAAGTCTATAAGCAATAAATGCTGGAGAGGGTGTGGAGAAAAGGGAACCCTCTTACACTGTTGGTTGGAATGCAAACTAGTACTGCTACTATGGAGAACAGTGTGGAGATTCCTTAAAAAATTGGAAATAGAACTGCCACATGACCCAGCAATCCCACTGCTGGGCATACACACTGAGGAAACCAGAATTGAAAGAGACACATGTACCCCGATGTTTATTACAGCACTGTTTATAATAACCAGGACATGGAAGCAACCTAGATGTCCATCAGCAGATGAATGGATAAGAAAGCTGTGGTACATATACACAATGGAGTATTACTCAGCCATTAAAAAGAATACATTTGAATCAGTTCTAATGAGGTGGATGAAACTGGAGCCTATTATACAGAGTGAAGTAAGCCAGAAAGAAAAACACCAATACAGTATACTAACACATACATATGGGATTTAGAAAGATGGTGATGATAAACCTGTATATGAGACAGCAAAAGAGACACAGATGTATAGATCAGTCTTTTGGATTCTGTGGGAGAGAGAGAAAGTGGGGTGATTTGAGAGAATGGCATTGAAACATGTATATTATCATATGTGAAACAGATCACTAGTCCATGTTTGATGCATGATGCAGGGTGCTCAGGGCTTGTGCACTGGGATGACCCAGAGGAATGGTATGGGAAGGTAAGTGGGAGGGGGGGTTCAGGATGGGGAACCCATGTACACCCTTGACAGATTCATGTCAATGTATGGAAAAACCACTACAATACTGTAAAGTAATTAGCCTCTAATCAGAATAAATAAATTTATATTTAAAAAAGAAGATCTTAAATGATCGAAGCAAAGAACTAGAGGACAATAGAATGGATAAGGCTAGAGATCTGTTCAAGAAAACTGGAGATACCAAGGGAACATTTCATGCAAGAATGGGCATGATTAAGGACAGAAATGCTAAAAGGACATGATAAAGGATAGGAGCTAAAAGAAGCAGAAGATATTAAGAATAGTTGGCAAGAATACATAGGATAAAGATACAAAAAAGATCTTAATGACTCACATAACTGTGATGGTGTGGTCACTCACCTAACACCAAACATCCTGGAGTGTGAAGTCAAGTGGGCCTTAGGAAGCATTACTATAACAAACCTAGAGGAGGTAATGGGACTTTAGCTGAACTATTTAAAATCCTAAAAGAAGATGCTGTTAAAATGGTGCACTCAGTATTTTAGTAAGTTTGGAAAACTTTGCATTGGCCAAAGGGCTGGAAAATATTAGTTTTCATTCCAATCTTGAAGAAGGGAAATTTCAAAGATTGTTCAACCTATCATACAATTGCTCTCTTTCCACATGATAGTAAGGTTATGCTCAAATCCTTCAAGCTATGCTTCAGCAGTATGTGAAAAGAGAACTTCAGATATACAACTGAGTTTTGAAGGGGGTGAGGAGTCATAGATCAAATAGCCAATATTCACTGGATCAGGGAGAAAATGAAGGAATGGCAGAAGGATATATACTTATGCTCCATTGACAACATGAAATATCTTGACTGTGGTGATTAAAACAAAATGTGGAAAACTTTTCAAGAGATGGGACTACGAGACCACCTTACTTGTCTTCTGAGGAACCTGTATACAGCTCAAGAAGAAGCAGTTAGAAGTGAACATGGAACAACTGATTGTTTCAAAATAGAGAGAGGAGTACAGCAAGGCTATATATTGTCATCAGTCCAGTTCAGTTCAGTTGCTCAGTCATGTCTGACTCTGCGATCCAATGGAATGCAGCACGCAGAGCCTCCCTGTCCATCATCAACTCCCAGAGTTTACTCAAACTCATGTCTGTTGAGTCGGTGATGCCATCCAGCCATCTCATCCTCTGTCATCCCCTTCTCCTCATGCATTCAATCTTTCCCAGCATCAGGGTCTTTTCTAAAGAGTCAGCTCTTTGCATCAGGTGGCAAAAGTATTGGAGTTTCAGCTGTAATATCAGTCCCTCTAATGAACATTCAAGACTGATTTCTCTTAGGAAAGACTAGTTGGATCTCCTTGCAGTCCAAGAGACTCTGAAGAGTCTTCTCCAACACTACAGTTCAAAGACATCAATTATTCAGCACTCAGATGTCTTTATAGTCTAACACTCATATCCATTCATGCCTACTGGAAAAACCAAGCCTTGACTAGACGGACCTTTGTTGGTAAAGTAATGTCTCTGCTTTTGAATATGCTGTCTAGGTTGGTCATAACTCTTCTTCCAAAGAGTAAGCATCTTTTAATTGCATGGCTGCAATCGCCATCTACAGTTATTTTGGAGGCCCAAATATAAAGTCTGTCACTGTTTCCACTGTTTCTCCATCTATTTGTCCTGAAGTGATGGGACCTGATGCCATGATCTTAGTTTTCTGAATGTTGAGCTTTAAGCCAACATTTTCACTCTCCACTTTCACTTGCAATAAGAGGCTTTTTAGTTCTTCCTCACTTTCTGCCATAAGGGTGATGTCATCTGCATATTTGAGGTTATTAATATTTCTCCTGGCAATCTTGATTCCAATCTGTGTTTCCTCCACTCAGAATTTCCCATGATGTACTCTGCATATAAGTTAAATAAGCAGGGTGGCAATATACAGCCTTGACGTATTCTTTTACCAATTTGGTGCCAGTCTGTTATTCCATATCCAGGTCTAACTGTTGCTTCCTGACCTGCATACAGATTTCTTAAGAGGTAGATTAGGTGGTCTGGAATTCCCACCTCTTTCAGAATTTTCCACAGTTTATTGTGAATCACAGAGTCAAAGGCTTTGACATAGTCAATAACTCAGAAATAGATGTTTTGCTGGAATTCTCTTGTTTTTTTGATGATTGAATGGATGTTGGCAATTTGATCTTTGGTTCCTCTGCCTTTTCTAAAACCAGATTGAACATCTGAAAGTTTACAATTCATGTATTGTTGAAGCCAAGCTTGGAGAATTTTGAGTATTACTATGCTAGTGTAGTAGCATAAGTGAAGAGGAACTAAAAAACCTCTTGAAGAAAGTGAAACTGGAGAGTGAAAAAGTTGGCTTAAAGCTCAACATTCAGAAAACGAAGATCATGGCATCCAGTCCCATCACTTCATGGGAAATAGATGGGAAAACAGTGGAAACAGTGTCAGACTTTATTTTTTTGGGCTCCAAAATCACTGCAGATGGTGACTGCAGCCATGAAATTAAAAGACGTTTACTCCTTGGAAGAAAAGTTATGACCAACTTAGATAGTATATTCAAAAGCAGAGACATTACTTTGCCGACTAAGATCTGTCTAGTCAAGGCTACGGTTTTTCCTGTAGTCATGTATGGATGTGAGTGTTGGACTGTGAAGAAGGCAGAGTGCTGAAGAATTGATGCTTTTGAACTGTGGTGTTGGAGAAGACTCTTGAGAGTCCCTTGGACTGCAAGGAGATCCAACCAGTCCATTCTGAAGGAGATCAGCCCTGGGATTTCTTTGGAAGGAGTGATGTTAAAACTGAAACTCCAGTACTTTGGCCACCTCATGTGAAGAGTTGACTCATTGAAAAAGACTCTGATGCTGGGAGGGATTGGGAGCAGGAGGAGAAGGGGACCACAGAGGATGAGATGGGTGGATGACATCACTGACTCGATGGACGTGAGTGTGAGTGAACTCCAGGAGTTGGTGATGGACAGGGAGGCCTGGCGTGCTGCGATTCATGGGGTCAGAAAGAGTCGGACAAGACTGAGAGACTGAACTGAACTGAACTGATGCTAGCGTGTGATATGAGTGCAATTGTGCAGTAGTTTGAACATTCTTTGACATTGCTTTTCTTTGCGATTGGAATAAACCTGACCTTTTCCAGTCCTGTGGCCACTGCTGAGTTTTCCATAATTGTTGACATAGTGAGTGCAGCACTTTCATAGCATCATCTTTTAGGATTCGAAATAGCTCATCTGGAATTCCATCACCTCCACTATCTTCGTTTGTAGTGATGCTTCCTAAGGCCCACTTTAATTTTCACTACAGAATGTCTGGCTTTAGGTGAGTGATCACACCATCATGGCTATCTGGGTCATGATGATCTTTTTTTTTTGTACAGTTACTCTGTATGCTTGTCACCTCTTCTTAATATCTTCTGCTTCTGTTAGAGCCAAAAGGTTTCAGTCCTTTATTGTGCCCACCTTTGCATGAAAATTTCTGTTGGTATCTATAATTTTCTTGAAGAGCTCTCTAGTCTTTCCCATTCTATTGTTTTCCTCTATTTCTTTTCACTGCTCAGTGAGGAAGGCTTTCTTATCTCTCCTTACTATTTGGTGGTACTCTGCAGTCAATGGGTATATCATTTCTTTTCTCCTTTCCTCTTTGTTTCTCTTCTTTTCACAGCTATTTGTAGGCTTCCTCAAACAGCCATTTGACATTTTTGAATTTCTTTTTCTTGGATATGGTCTTTCTCCCTGTCAGTGTATAGTGTCATGAATCTCTGTCTGTAGTTCCTCAGGCACTCTATCAGATCTAGTCCCTTAAATCTATTTCTCATTTCCACTGTATAATCATTAGGGATTTGATTTAGGTCATATCTAAATAGTCTAGTGGTTTTCCCTACTTTCTTCAATTTAAGTCTGAATTTGGCAACACGGAGTGCATTATCTGAGCCACAGTCAGCTCTTGGTCTTGTTTTTGCTGACTGTATAGAGCTTCTCCCTCTTTAGCTGCAAAGAATATCACCAATCTTATTTCAGTGTTGGTCATCTGGTGATGTCCATGTGTAGAGTCTTCTCTTGTGTTGTTGGAAGAGGGTGTTTGCTATGACCAGTGAATTCTTTTGGCAGAACTCTATTAGCCTTTGCCCTGCTTCATTCTGTACTCCAAGGCCAAATTTGCCTATTACTCTGGGTGTTTCTTGACTTCCTACTTTTGCATTCCAGTTCCCTGTAATGAAAGGGACACCTTTTGAGGGTGTTAGTTATAAAAGTTCTTGTAGGTGTTCATAGAACCATTCATCTTCAACTTCTTCAGCATTATGGTCGAGGCATAGACTTGGATTACTGTGGTATCAAATAGTTTGCCTTGGAGACAAACAGAGATCATTCTGTCGTTTTTGAGACTACTTCCAAGTACTGCATTTCGGACTCTTGTTGACTATGATGGCTACTCCATTTCCTCTAAAGAATTCTTGCCCACAGTAGTAGACATAATGATCAGTATGTGCTGTATAGTGTTTCCTTAAAAATTAAAACTAGAATTACCATATGCTCCAGAAATCCAACTCCTGAGCATAACACCAGAAAGGCTGAAAATTCTCATTTAAAAGATACATGCAACCCAATATAGTAGCACTATTCTAAATAGCCAAGACATTGAAGCAAGATAAATGTCCATCAACAGATGAATGGATGAAGAAGGTGTGATATATATTTATAACAGAATATTCAGTTCAGTTTAGTCGCCCAGTCATGTCCTACTGTTTGCAAGCCCATGGACCACAGAACGCCAGGCCTTCCTGCTCATAAACATCTCCCAGAGTTTACTCAAAATCATTTCCATTGAGTCGGTGATACCATCAATCCATCTCATCCTCTCTCATCCCCTTCTCCTCCTGCCTTCAGTCTTTCCCAGCATCAGGGTCTTTTCCCATGAGTCAGCTTTTTGCATCAGGTGGGCAAAGTACTGGAGTTTCAGCTTCAACATCAGTCCTTTCAATGAACACCAAGGACTGATCTCCTTTAGAATGGACTGGTTGGACCTCCTTGCAGTCCAAGGGATTCTCAGGAGTCTTCTCCAACACCACAGTTCAAAAGCATCAATTCTTTGGTGCTCAGCTTTCTTTATAGTCCAACTCTCACATCCATATATGACCACTGGAAAAAACATAGCCTTGACTAGAAAGAACTTTGTTGGCAAAGTAAAGTCTTTACTTTGTAATATGCTATTTATGTTGGTCATAACTTTCCTTCCAAGGAATAAGCATCTTTTAATTTCATGCCTGCAGTCACCGTCTGCGTCTGCCACTGTTTCCCCATTATTTGCCTTTGAAAATTTGTTGCTGAATGAAAAGATGCCGGGATTCTTGGCCTCCAGAGGAGAAGAATTCAGTCTGGGGCCAGAGACGAGGATTGATTGCTCAGAGCTTTTGTTTAACAAAGTTTTATTAAAGTATAAAGGAGATAGAGAAAGCTTCTCACATAGGCATCATAAGAGGGCAGAAAGAGTACCCCCATGTCAGTCTTCGGTTGGATGTTATATAGTTACTAGCAGTCTGTTAATGAAATAAAAGAATGTCTTAAAACTCCAAATGGCACCAGGCCCCTCATCCATAAGATGCATTTTGGGATAATCTTGGCACCAGACGTGTCATCCTGGGCCATAAAACCATTGAGTTGAATCTTGTAGAAGGGCAGATTACCATACAAATAGTTTCGTTTACATAGATTAGGGGAACAATATATGAGTATAACATACTGGTTTGTCAAGTAGGTTCTGAGCCATTAGGTGAAACCGACTTGAAGACATAGTCTGGGGTAAATGCATAGTACATTGACATAGCTTAAGACAAACCTTTCCATAAGAAAAATGCATTGGTTAACTCAAGGTGTGAGAATAGTTAACTTCAGGTGAAACCAGGTGTCATTATGACAACACAGTTTTTTAAGAGCAGTTAGTCAGTCAGTCAGTTCAGTCATCCAGTCTTGTCCGACTCTTTACGACCCCATGAATCACAGCATGCCAGGCCTCCTTGTCCATCACCAACTCCCGGAGTTCATTCAGACCCACATCCATTGAGTCAGTGATGCCATCAACCTCCTTTTAAATTTGTATAGAGAAGGAAAAAAAGTCACTAGTTTGTTTCCTCCTGCTGCTTAAGAGAGATAAAAATGTCTGACAGTTGCAGCCTGTTTCCTCCATTTGGAGACCCCTGGCCTTCTTACCTGTTAACCCCTTATTCCCCACTTTCCTTTTAGGAGAATTATGTTGCCTAGGAAAAAGGGGCATCGTTCTCATTCCATAGCTGCTTCCGAGATGACAAGGGGTATTATCCCTAAACTGGTGAGGTAACATATTCTCCTCACCCTCATACTGAGGATTTATGATCCAGGGGCCCCAAATAGTAGTTGGAAGATGCAGCAGCAGTAGCAGGAGTTTGAGCAACCATTTGTAACTTAAAAGCTTTCATGCAATTAGAAACAAATCCAGTTACACAGTTACAGATGCAGGGCAAAAGAGTCATTGAAACAAGTTAAAATCAAAATTAAAAGTGACATTATGTCCATAGTTAAAGTACAAAATGTTGCACCAGTCCATTTTAGGGTTGTTAGATGTCATCAGATGAAGAAGAGGCATCACATATGATTGTTGTCGAAGGTATCACAGACTTAGAGAAAGCCTTTTCCTTGAAGTGGAGATGTCCACCACGGGAAGCCTTCCACTGATAAAGAGGGGAGTGCTCCGCAGACCTAGCAGTTAGACCAATTGTGGAATGCAGCGTAGAAGTGACCCCCAGGACAGGAAGGCATTGTCTTGAGAAGCAAATGGCAGACTCAGGATTCTTGGAGTCAGCAGAAGTAGGCTCACATAGATTATCAGGCCCATCTGAAAAGTACAAAGTCAGAGCATAAAAAGTAAAGATATAAAATGACGTCACTTAGTTTTGGTCAGGGTGCCACCTCTTAACATGAGTGTGATGTACCCATGAATCAATTCCTGGCAATTTGACAGCTGTGGGAGAAGAAAGAATAAGCCGGTAAGGGCCTTCCCAGAGGGGCTCGAGGAATGGTCTCCCAGATCCCAATGTTTTTATGAGGACCTCAGTTCCTGGCTCAAATAGACGCTTGCTTGATTCAGAGGCTGGGTCAGGAGCCATCTCCAGGAGTTCTGTTAATGCCTGTTGAAAAGCTGAGAGCTGAGTTACATAACCAGTTAATTCCAGGCTTCAAGGTTTATAACAATGTCTGTACATAAGAAAGGCCTTCCATAAATACATTCCAAGGGGGACAGTTCGAGGTCTCATTAAAGCTATGGGTAGGACTTTAATCCAATTGTCCTGTGTCTCTTGAGTTAATTTATGCAGATGTCTTTTGATAACGTCTTTAGCTTTTTCAACCTTTCCTGAGGATTTGGGTCTCCAGGAACAGTAAGTGATCTTCTATTCCTAGAGCTTTAGACACCCCCTGAGTTACAGCAGCTTTAAAGGTGGAGCCATTGTCACTCTGAAGTTTCCGTGGCAGCCCAAACCTGGGGATAATTTCATGGATTAATATCTTTATAATCCCCTTAGCTTGTTCACTACAACAGGGAAAAGCCTCAATCCATCCAGTAAAGGTATCTACCCAAACTTGTAAGCAAGAATATCCATTAGTTTTTGGCATATGAGTAAAATCATTTTCCCAGTACTCTCCAGGATACTTTCCATTTCGTTGTAATCCAGATTTTGTTAGCTTTTCAGTCTTTGGGTTATTTTTCTGACAAACTTCACACCTTTTGATACTGTTCTTTAAAGTTTTCATTACATTTTTAACTTCAAACAAACGAGAAGCCATGTGGTAAGTACTCTGCACCCAAATGAAAACTCTCCACTGAGCATTTTCAAGAATTATTAACCGTCCATCCTCAGACTGTAACCATCCTTTATCAGTAATCTTTGCTCCTCTTTTCTCATATCTTTCTTAATTCTTCCTCAGTATATTGTGGTTTTTCCTGTTCCACAGGACCTGTCCAGATCAAAGGCATCTGCAGTGAAGGGGTTTCTTAAAATGCTGCTTTTCTGGCTTGACAGTCAGCCAGCTGATTACCTTAGGCTACTTTACTCCCACCCCTGCTGTGTCCTTTGAAATGCATAACAGCTACTTCTTTAGAAAGAGATGGGAATACCAGACCACCTAACCTGCCTCTTGAGAAATCTGTATGCAGGTCAGGAAGCAACAGTTAGAACTGGACATGGAACAACAGACTGGTTCCAAATAGGAAAAAGAGTAAGTCAAGGCTGTATATTGTCACCCTGCTTATTTAACTTAAATGCAGAATACATCATGAGAAACGCTGGGCTGGAAGAGACACAAGCTGGAATCAAGATTGCCGGGAGAATTATCAATAACCTCAGATATGCAGATGACACCACCCTTATGGCAGAAAGTGAAGAGGAGCTAAAAAGCCTCTTGATGAAAGTGAAAGAGGAGAGTGAAAAAGTTGGCCTAAAGCTCAACATTCAGAAAACGAAGATCATGGCATCTGGTCCCATCATTTCATGGGAAATAGATGGGGAAACAGTAGAAACAGTGTCAGACTTTATTTTCCTGGGCTCCAAAATCACTGCAGATGGTGATTACAGCCATGAAATTAAAAGACGCTTGCTCCTTGGAAGAAAAGTTATGACCAACCTAGATAGTATATTCAAAAGCAGAGACATTACTTTGCCGACTAAGGTCCGTCTAGTCAAGGCTATGGTTTTTCCTGTGGTCATGTATGGATGTGAGAGTTGGACTGTGAAGAAGTCTGAGCGCCGAAGAATTGATGCTTTTGAACTGTGGTGTTGGAGAAGACTCTTGAGGGTCCCTTGGACTGCAAGGAGATCCAACCAGTCCATCCTGAAGGAGATCAACCCTGGGATTTCTTTGGAAGGAATGATGCTAAAGCTGAAGCTCCAGTACTTTGGCCACCTCATGCGAAGAGTGGACTCATTGGAAAAGACTCTGATGCTGGGAGAGATTGGGGGCAGGAGGAGAAGGGGACGACTGAGGATAAAATGGCTGGATGGCATCACTGACTCAATGGACCGGAGTCTGAGTGAACTCCTGGAGTTGGTGATGGACAGGGAGGCCTGGCGTGCTGCGATTCATGGGGTCGCAAAGAGTCGGACATGACTGAGCTACTGAACTGAACTGAACTAGGACAATATATAGCAGATAAAAGTCTCTCAATCTCTCTGAAATGCTTAATAGGTTCTTCTGTTGCTGTTTTAAACTGTCTTTCTTTCCATTTTGAAGCATGAGCATGTAAAGTCAAATAGGCATACTTAGAATCAGTGTAGATATTTACTCACTGCCCCTTGCTTAACTCAAGAGCTCGGGTCAGAGCCACAAGCTCTGCTAACTGAGTACTGGTTCCCTGGGGGAGAGATTTTGCTTCTAAAACCTGTTTAGTAGTCACCACAGCATAACCTGCTTTGCGCTTTCCATCTCGAGTAAAAGAAGTGCCATCTGTAAATATTTCCATGTCAGGATTGTCTAATGGGGTATCATTAGATCTTCCCAAGCAGCATAGTTTAAAATTAGAAATTCCGAACAATCGTGATCAGGTGTTTCATTTTCCTTCTCAGGAAGGAAAGTGGCAGGATTTAATTTTCCACAAACTTTAAGCTTAGTTACTGGTCCTTTTAACAATGACTGATATTCAAGAAGCCTACTCTCTGTCATCCTAATATTAACCTTAGAATTTAAGGTTCCACTCACATCATGGAAAATCAGTACAGTATGGTTTCGTCCATTAATTATTTTTAAAGTTTCAGGTGCTAATAAAGCCACTGCCCCATTTACTCTTAGATGGTGGGGCCACCCACGTGAAATTACATCCAATTTTCCGCTTAGATAAGCAATAGGTTGCTGGTGAGTCCCTCAGGGTTGTGTCAAAACTCCCAAGGCCATATCTTTTCTTTCAGTGACAAACAAATTAAATTCTGACCCTGTGGGCATGCTCAAAGCACGAGCTTGCAGAAGAGCAGTCTGAAGAACCTTAAAAGCCTTTTGAGTATCTGGAGACCAAACTAGTTTGTCTGTTTGGGGCAGAGAGCTTCAGCTATAAGTTTAAAGTCCGGGCAAGTTCTCCATAACCCAGAATCCAAATGTGACAGTAGCCTATGATTCCCCAAAATTATCTCAGTTGTCTTAAATTCATGGGTTGGGGATAATTTAGTATAGGTTTAATTCTTTCAGGGCCTATGGCTCTAGTCCCTTCTGATATAATTAGGCCCAGATATCTAACAGTTGTTGACAAGGCTGAGCCTTTTCTCCTGATGCCTTGTAACCACAGCCTGGCAGAAAGTTTAAGAAATCTTCTGAGGCTCATGAACAAGCTTACTCTGTCTCAGTACAGAGCAAAATATCATGTACATACTGTAACACCACTGCTTCAGAGCTATTAAAGTTTTGTAGATCCTGTGACAAACTTTGTCCAAATAAGTGAGAACTGTCACAAAATCCCTGGGGCAAACTGTCCAGGTTAACTGAGAAACTGGCTGTGTAAGGTCTTCAAAGGCAAATAGAAATTGACTTTCCTCCACCAAAGGCACTGAATAGAAGACATCTTTCAAATCAATTACTGAGAAATATTTGGCTCCTTCAGGAATTTCAGACAATAGAGTATAAGGATTAGACGCCCTGGGGTGTAAAGGAACTACAGCCTCATTTATTACTCACAAACCTTGAACTAGTTTACATATACCATTTGATTTCTTTATACCCAAAATAAGATTGTTGCGTGGACTGTTACAAGGAACTAATAGTCCCTGCTCCTTTAAATTTTTGAGGTGTTTTAACCTTTCCTTAAACTCAAGTTTCAGTGGATGCTGCTTCTTATGTGGAAATAAGTGTGGGTCTTTGAGCTTGATAACTACAGGAATAGCATTTTGTGCTCAACCCACAGATTTTTCAATAGCCCATACTCTAGGATTTACATTTTGTTCAACTAAAGGGAAAGAAAAGGAGGGCTCCATATTCATGAAAACAGAGGCATGGACCTTGCTCAGTATATCCCTCCCCCAAAGAGGTGAGGGAGATTCTGGCATAATCAGAAACTCCTGTGAAAATAGCACAGAGTCCAAGTCACAACTTACAGAAATAATATCTTTTGGCTCATCCAGACACTCCATTACGGAAGCAGTTCAGGAAGAAAGTGGTCCAGGGGCTTCAATACGCATGGAGTAAGCTGCCCCAGTGTCTAAAAGGAAATCTATGGATTGGCCTCCCACAGTTATTAATACCCGGGGTTCCTCAGGTGTAATAAGGACGGGAGCTTGTGTGGGGACCTCCAGGCACTTTCAGTACTCATTGTCTTGAGAGTCTGACCCCTGAGACCTACACCTCTGGGGGTAATCTCTCTACCAGTGTGGTCCTTTGCAGACCAGACATTTTGCCGGGGTTGGCTTAGATGCCTGAGGGCAATCCCGCTTGAGGGGCCCCTCCTTTCTACACTAATAGAAAGCCCATCCCTGGGTCCCTCTGAGCATTTTTCTCAGTCTGTTTAAGAATGTTTTTCATAGCCATTGAGAAGACTTCCATCTATTCCTTTGTATTTCTTTGCCTTTCTTTCTTTTCCTCATATTCCCTACCATAATAGACTATCTGAGCCAGTTGTAACAGATTATCTAAAGACTGATTTGGTCCATACGCCCATTTTAATAGCTAATGGCAGATATCTGGAGCTGACTGAGTAAGAAATACATCCTTTAAGATCACTTTTCCCTTGTTTTCTTCAGAACCGGTCTAATTATAAAGCAGTATTATACTTAAGGGAGAAGGCAATGGCAACCCACTCCAGTACTCTTGCCTGGAAAATCCCATGGATGGAGGAGTCTGGTAGGCTGCAGTGCATGGGGTCGCAAAGAGTCGGACACGATTGAGTAACTTCACTTTCACTTTCATACATTGGAGAAGGAAATGGCAACCCACTCCAGTGTTCTTGCCTGGAGAATCCTTGAGGCGGCAGAGCCTGGTGGGCTGCCATCTATGGGGTCGCACGGAGTCGGACACGACTGAAGCAACTTAGCAGCAGCATTATACTTAAGAGACCTTCCAACTGGCCACCATTCTCCATCCTCCAGTGGGTGCCACAGCCATGCATTATCACATTATCACAGGTGTATCTTCTTTAAGCCCTGGGGATCAAATCTATCCCAGTTTTTCAGGATACAGTTCAAAGGAGTGAGGCTGGAATTGTTAGCTCCCATCTGTAAGAGAGAAAATAAGTGACCAGTGCCATCTTTCTACAGGAGGCGACCCTCCTTGCTTTAGATGAGGGTGTAGACAGACTTTACACCAAAGCTTTTCCTTCCTGGGTTCAGACTTAGTCTGTCCCTGACTGACACAGGCATCATACTCGTACCTCCCGGTTTTACCACTGAGACGGGGCAGGGATGCACCAGGGGTAGACCTGATGGCAGCCTTGACTGATGTCCAGCTCTTCACATTAAAACCTTGCTTGCCTCTGATGCCACCTGGGGTGCAATCAGAGTAACCTTTCGGAATGCCTCCCAGGCTAAATTGCTGGGAGAAGCATTCATCACCTGAGTGCCTTTGCACGACCCCGAGTATATTCCTGACCACAATAAGACTGATACATAAAACTGAGATGTTCCTTCCAAGCGTCACCACACCAGTATAAGAGCCTCCTCTGGTCCATTAAGAGCCAGCCTTACCAAAGGGGGAAAAAAAAAAAAAACTTTTTGCAGTCCCAATCTGAGTAACCTTTAACCTCAGAGATGCTCTCGAAGCTAGAGCTCCATCTAGCTTCTGAGCTTTCTATTCTGAGCGAAGCTAGGCACTTCCTGACTACCAATTCGAGTTTGGGACCTAAGCCACAGTACACAGTAACAGCATAGATCTCAAGTCCCTTGAAAGTCTATGATCTGATAGATTAGGTTAGTACTTCTTATTCCCAAGGAGTTATGAAATGGTCAAAGAGACTTCAAAGTTTGACTGAGAAAGGAGAGTTTCATCCACATGCTTTGCCCATTTCTGGTCTGTCCCCAAAGGAGACGCTGGGTGCCTTTTGGCATTGGCAGGTCGTTATAAACCCCCAACAAGTTTCTGCCATAAGCCGTTATGAGGTCACCACAGAACCGCAGAGAAGAGACCGGCTCCTCACTTGCTTTGCTCAGGGCATTTCATTCATTCACACAAGCACACCATAGAGTAAGTAAAGTACAGCAGAAAACGTGTCCGCTAGGAGAACAAAGAACTAGAGCTCCAGGCATCCTTACCTTGTCCTGAAGGATGCCAGACAAGCCCCCAAGATGAAAAGTTATTGCTGAATGAAAAGACACAGGGATTGTTGGCCTCTGGAGGAGAAGAATTCAATCCAGGGCCAGAGACGAGGCTTGATTGCTTAGAGCTTTTGTGTAATAAAGTTGTATTAAAGTATAAAGGAGATAGAGAAAGCTTCTGACATAGGCATCAGAAGAAGATAGAAAGAGTACCCCCCTGCTAGTCTTCAGCTGGATGTTATATAGTCACTGCTGCTGCTGCTGCTAAGTCACTTCAGTTGTGTCCAACTCTGTGTGACCCGAGTCTGTTAATGAAAGAACAGAATGTCTTAAAACTCAGAATGGCACCAGGCCCCTCAGCCATAAGAGGCATTTTGGGATAATCTTGTCACCAGATGATTCATCCCGGGCCATAAAATGATTGACTTGAATCTTGTAGAAAGGAAGATTACCATACAAATAGTTTCATTTACATAGATTAGGGGAACAATATCTGAGTATAACATACTGGTTTGTCAAGTAGGTTCTGAGCCATTAGGTGATACCGACTTGAAAACAGAGTCTGGGGTAAATGCATAGTACATTGACATAGCTTAAGACAAACATTTCCATAAGAAAAATGCATTGGTTAACTCAAGGTTTGAGAATACTTAACTTCAGGTGAAACCAGGTGTCATTATGGCAATGCAGTATTTTATGAGAAACCTTATTTTTAAATATGTATAGAGAAGGAAAAAAAATATCGCTATTTTGTTTCCTCCTGCCGCTTAAGAGAGATAAAAATGTCTGACACTTGCAGCCTATTTCCTCCATTTGGAGATCCCTGGCCTTCCTGCCTGTTACCCTCTCACCATGAAGTGATGGGACTGGATGCCATGATCTTAGTTTTCTGAATGTTGAGGTTTAAATAGAATATTACTCAGCCATAAAAAAGAATGAAATAATCCTACTTGCAGAAACACTATCATACTAAATGCAGTTTGTCAGAGAGAGAAAGATAAATATATCATTTATATGTAAAATCTAAAACAATTGTATCAATGAACATATATTACAAAGCAGAAATAGACCCACAGACAAAGAAATGGAAACTTATGGTAACCAGAGAGGAAGAAAGGGGGAGGGATTAATCTGGAATTAGGGATTAACAGATATTGGTATATATATATATAAAATAGATAAACAACAAGGACTTACTGTGTAGCACAGGGAACTATATTCAGTATCTTGTAATGACTTTTAATGGAAAATACTGTGAAATATATGTGTATAACCGAATCATTTTGCTGTACACTTGAAACGATATTTCAATAAAAATAGAAGTTAAAACAAATAGCCTAGAATAAAGTTCATGCCAAAGAAATATTTTGGGATGGCAAATTCTGCTCCCTTACACTGCTGTGACTAATTGAAGGGCACTTCTATTGGCATATTAGAGGTAGAGACGAGGGATGCTGCTAAAAACTCTTGAATACACCAATACAGATTTGTGTACCTGCCTAAAATATCAATAGTGACAAGGTTGGAAAAGTTTCTACAGACAAAATCAAGCTGGAGTCCATATGATACACTAGAAGGAAATTTCATTAGGGCTTTTCCCTTCTCCAAATAAATGTAAAATAACTTTTTTTCTGTACTGGCTTTCTTAAGTATCTATTTTTACTTATTCTCATATTTCATATAACAGTAGTGTATTAGAAATAAAAATGCTTGCTTTTAAAGTTAGAGTAGAAGCAGAACCTAGAATATACTTCTTTCAAGGACTAATTCTGAAAATATACATTATTCCATTTCTCTATGATCTTACCAGAGAGACTGCTGGACAGACTCCTTATAGACTCATGCCTTGGAAGGACTAACAGTTTTTGTCCTTGGGAAAGGCAAATATTTTTATTTACTTCGAATGAACATAATAGCTTACCTTTAGCAAGCTACTGGAAATAATATATCTGTATTAATAAGAACAATACTTGTAAACTTACAAACTGCAGGAAATCTGTCACTACTTATACCTTTCCCTCTCTATTTGCCATGAAGCAATGGGGCTGGATACCATTATCTTATTATTATTATTTTTTAAATATATAGTTCTAAGCCAGCTTTTTTCACTCTCTTCCTTTATCACACTCATCAAGAGGATCTCAACCATCATCAAGAGGCTCTTTAGTTCCTCTTCACTTTCTGCCATTAGACTGGTGATATTCACAACATCTGAGGTTGCTGATGTTTCCTCCACCTACCTTGATTCCAACTTTTCACTCATCCAGCCTGGCATTTTTCAGGATGTGCTCAGTATATAGATTAAATAAACAGGATGATAGCAGACAGCCCTGTTGTACTCATTTCTCAATCTTGAACAAATTAGTTGTTCCATACAGGTATTTAACTGTTGTTTCTTGACCAGCATACAGGTTTCTCAGGTGACAGGTAAGATAGTCTGATATCCCCATCTCTTTAGGTGCTTATCATGTTTTGTTATGATCCACACAGTCAAAGGCTTGGGCATAGTCGATGAAATAGAGGTAGATGTTTTTCTGGAATTCCCTAGCTTTCTCTATAATCCTGCAAATGTTGTCAATTTGATCTCTGGTTCTTCTTCCTTTTCTGAACCCAGCTTGGACATCTGGTAACTCTTGGTTCACATAATGATAAACCTGAGTATGCAAGATTTTAATCATGACCTTACTAACATGGGAGATGAGTGCAGTTGTCCGATGGTTACCACATTCTTTAATGCTACCCATCTTGGAAATTGAGATGAGGATTGACTTTTTCTAGTCCGGTGGCCAATGCTAGGTCTTCCAGATTTGCTGACATATTGAACGCAACACTATGATGGTATCATCCTTTAAGGTTTTGAATAGTTCTATTGGAATTGCATCACATTCACTTGCTGTATTAACAGCATTTCTAAGGCCTACTTGACTTCACTCTCCAGAATGTCTGTCTCTGGGAGGCTATATATTGTGGATTTATAAATTTATTCAATTATGTGAGTTTAAGAAATGATTCAGTTCAGTTCAGTTTAGTCGCTCAGTCATGTCCGACTCTTTGCGACTCCATGAATCGCAGCTCCCGGACTCTTCACTCAGACTCACATCCACTGAATTGGTGATGCCATCCAGCCATCTCATCCTCTGTCGTCCCCTTCTCCTCCTGCCCCCAATGCCTCCAAGCATCAGAGTCTTTTCCAATGAGTCAACTCTTTGCATGAAGTGGCCAGAGTACTGGAGTTTCAGCTTTAGCATCATTCCTTCCAAAGAACACCCACGACTGATCTCCTTTACAATGGACTGGTTCAATCTCCTTGCAGTCCAAGGGACTCTCAAGAGTCTTCACCAACACCACAGTTCAAAAGCATCAATTCTTTGGCACTCAGCTTTCTTCACAGTCCAACTCTCACGTACATATATGACCACTGGAAAAACCATAGCCTTGACTAGACGGACCTTTGTTGGCAAAATCATGTCTATGCTTTTGAATATGCTATCTAGGTTGGTCATAACTTTCCTTCCAAGAAGTAAGCATCTTTTAATTTTATGGCTGTAATCACCATCTACAGTGATTTTGGAGCCCCGCAAAATAAAGTCTGACACTGTTTCCACTGTTTCCCCATCTATTTCCCATGAAGTGATGGGACCAGATGCCATGATCTTCGTTTTCTGAATGTTGAGTTTTAAGCCAACTTTTTCATTCTCCTCTTTAACTTTCATCAAGGGGCTTTTTAGTTCCTCTTCATTTTCTGCCTTAAGGGTAGTATCATCTGCATATCTGAGATTATTGTAATGCTGAAGAAGCTGAAGTTGAACGGATCTATGAAGACCTACAAGACCTTTTAAAACTAACACCCAAAAAAGAGATCCTTTTCATTATAATGGACTGGAATGCAAGAGTAGGAAGTCAAAAAACACCTGGAGTAACAGGCAAATTTGGCTTAGGATACAGAATGAAGCAGGGCAAAGGCTAATAATTTTGCCAAGAGAACACACTGGTCATAGTAAACACCTTCTTCCAACAACACAAGAGAAGACTCTACAATGGACATCACCAGATGGTCAACACTGAAATCAGATTGATTATATTCTTTGCAGCCAAAGATGGAGAAGCTCTATATAGTCAGCAAAAACAAGACTGGGAGCTGACTTTGCCTCAGATCATGAACTCCTTATTGCCAAATTCAGACTGAAATTGAAGAAAGGGAAAACCACTAGACCATTCAGGTACAATCTACAGTAAATCCGTTATGATTATACAGTGGAAGTGAGCCATAGATTCAAGGGACTAGAAATGATAGATAGAGTGCCTGATGAACTATGGAATGAGGTTCATGACATTGTACAGGAGACAGGGATCAAGATCATCCCCATGGAAAATAAATGCAAAAAAGCAAAATGGCTGTTTGAAGAGGCCTTACAGATAGCTGTGAAAAGAAGAGAAGTGAAAAGCAAAGGAGAAAAGGAAAGCTATAAGCATCTGAATGCAGAGTTCCAAAGAATAGCAAGGAGAGATAAGAAAGGCTTCCTTAGAGACCAATGCAAAGAAATAGAGGCAAACAACAGAATGTTAAAGACTAGAGATCTCTTGAAGAAAATTAGAGATACCAAGGGAATATTTCATGCAGAGATGGGCTTGATAAAGGACAGAAATGGTATGTACCCAACAGAAGCAAAATATATTAAGAAGAGATGGCAATATTACACAGAAGAACTGTACAAAAAAGATCTTCATGACCAAGATAATCACGAAGGTATGATACTCACCTAGAGCCAAATATCCTGGGATGTGAAGTCAAGTGGGCCTTAGAAAGTATCACTACGAACAAAGCTAGTGGAGGTGAAGGAATTCGATTTGAGCTATTTCAAATCCTGAAAGATGATGCTGAAAAAGTGCTGCAGTAAATATGTCAGCAAATTTGGAAAACTCATTAGTGGCCACAGGACTGGAAAATATCAGTATTCATTCCAATCTCAAAGACAGGCAATGCCAAAGAATGCTCAAACTACCACACAATTGCACTCATCTCACACATTAGTAAAGTAATGCTCAAAATTCTCCAAGCCAGGCTTCAGCAATACTGTGAATTTCCAGATGTTCAAGCTGGTTTTAGAAAGGGCAAAAGAACCAGAGATCAAATTGCCAACATTCGTTGGATCATCAAAAAAGCAAGAGAGTTCCAGAAAAACATCTATTTCTGCTTTATGGACTATGCCAAAGCCTTTGACTGTGTGGATCACAATCAACTGTGGAAAGAGATGGGAATACCAGACCACCTGACATGCCTCTTGTGAAACCTATATGCACGTCAGGAAGCAACAGTTAGAACTGGACATGGAACAGCAGACTGGTTCCAACTAGGAAAAGGAGTACGTCAAGGCTGTATATTGTCACCCTGCTTATTTAACTTATGTGCAGAGTACATCATGAGAAAAGCTGGGCTGGAAGAAGCACAAGCTGGAATCAAGATTGCCAGGAGAAAATATCAATAACCTCAAATATGCAGATGACACCATCCTTATGGCAGAAAATGAAGAGGAACTACAAAGCTTCTTGATGAAAGTGAAAGAGGAGAGTGAAAAAGTTGTCTTAAAGCTCAGCATTTATAAAACTAAGATCATGGCATCTGGTCCCATCACTTCATGGGAAATAGATGGGGACACAGTATCAGCCTTTATTTTTTGATCTCCAAAATCACTGCAGATGGTGACTGCAGCCATGAAATTAAAAGACTCTTACTCCTTGGAAGGATAGTTATGACCAACCTGGATAGCTTATTCAAAAGCAGAGATATTACTTTGCCAACAAGGTCTGTCTAGTCAAGGCTATGGTTTTTCCAGTGGTCATGTATGGATGCGAGAATTGGCCTGTGAAGAAAGCTGAGCACTGAAGAATTGATGCTTTTGAACTGTGGTGTTGGAGAAGACCCTTGTGAGTCCCTTGGACTTCAAGGAGATCCAACCAGTCCATCCTAAAGGAGATCAGTCCTGGGTGTTCATTGGAAGGACTGATGCTGAGACTGAAACTCCAATATTTTGGCTACCTCATGAGAAGAGTTGATTCATTGGAAAAGACCCTGATGCTTGGAGTGATTGGAGGCAGGAGGAGAAGGGGACAATAGAAGATGAGATGGTTGGTTGGCATCACTGACTTAATGGACATGAGTTTGGGTGAACTCCAGAAACTGGCGATGGACAGGGAGGCCTGGCGTGCTGTGATTCATGGGGTCGCAAAGAGTCAGACATGGTTGAGCGACTGAACTTAACTGAACTGAATCAATGTATATAATAAAGATGCAGGATATAAAATTAATACCCAGAAATTCCTTGCATTCTTATACACTAGAAATTCAAATACAGAAGGAGTAATTAAGGAAACAATCCCCTGCACCATTACAATGAAAAGAATAAAATGCTTAGGGATAAATTTACCTTAAGGAACAAAATATCTACTTAAAGAAAATGATAAACAATGATGACAGAAATAAAAAGTGACTCAAATAGACAGAAATATACTATGTTCATGGATTAAAAGAATGAATATAGTGAAAATGAGTATATAACCCAAAACAATCTATAGATCCATTGCAATCCCTAACAATTACCATTATTTTTCACAGAACTAGAACAAACAATACCACAATTTGTACGGAAACACAAAAAACCTTGAATAGCCAAAGCAGTCTTGAGCAAGGAAAGTTGAACTGGAGGTATCAACCTTTCTGACTTCAGACTATATTGCAAAGCTACAGTTATCAATACAGTATGGTACTAACACAAACACATAAATATAGATGAATGGAACATGCTAGAAATCTTTGTAACCCCATACACAAAAATAAACTCAAAATGTATTAGTAAGACTAGAAAATATAAAACTCCTTGAGGAAGACATAAATCATAGCAAGAACATTCTCAGACATAAATCATAGCAAGATCCTTTATGACCCACCTTCGAGAGTAATGGAAATAAATAAATAAATAAATAAATGGGACTTATTTAAACTTAAGAGCTTTTTCTCAATGAAGGAAAGTATAAGCAAGATGAAAAGGCACCCTTTAGAATGTGAGAAAATAATATTAAAAAAAAATAACTGAGAAAGAATTACTTTCCAAAGTATATAAGCATCTCATATAGCTCAATATCAGAAAATTAAATAACCCAATCCAAAAAAATGGACCAAAGTTCTAAACAGGCATTTCTCCAAGGAAGATATTAAGATGGATAATAAACACATGAAAAGATGCTCAACATCACTCATTATCAAAGAAATGAAAAATCAAAACCACAATAAGGTACCATCTCACACCAATCAGAATGGCAGCCATCAAAAAGTCTACAAATAATAAATACTGGAGAGGATGTGGAGAAAGGGAACTCTCTTACACTATTGGTGGGAATACAGACTAGTATAGCCACTATGGAGAACAGTGTGGAGATTCCTTAAAAAACTGGAAATATAACTTCCATAAGACCCAGCAATCCCACTGCTAGGCATATACACTAAGGAAACCAGAATTGAAAGAGACACATGTACTCCAATGTTCATTGCAGCACTGTTTACAGTAGCTAGGATATAGAAGCAACCTAGATGCCCATTGGTACACAAAATAATAAGGAATTGTGTTATATATACACAATGGAATATTACTCAGCTATAAAAATGAATGCATTTGTGTTAGTTCTAATGAGGTGGATGAAACTGGCTCCTATTATGCAAAGTAATCCAGAAAGATAAACATTAATGTAGTATATTGACACATATATATGGGATTTAGAAAGACCATATTTAAAACTCTATATGTGACAGCAAAAGAGACACAGATGTAAAGAACAGATTTTGGACTCCATGGGAGAAGGTGAGGGTTGGATGATTTGACAGAATAGCATTGAATAATGTGTATTACTATAGGTAAAATAGATGACCAGTTCAGTGCATGAAGTATGGCGCTCAAAAACAAAGTATGGTGCTCTGGGAAAACCCAGAGGGAATGAGGGGGAAAGGATGTGGGAGGAGTTTCAGGATGGGGGGAAACATGTACACTGTGGCTGATTTATGTCAATGTATTGCAAAAACCATCACAATATTGTAAAGTAATTAGCCTCAAAATAAAATAAATTAATTAATTATTAAAAAGAAGTTAAAGAGATTTGAGGATTTCTAGATTAACTTTCTATGAACATATCTATATTTCCTTATAATATTAATGATTCATATTTTAAATAATTAAGTTTTACTAGTGACCACCTGACCTGCCTCTTGAGAAACCTAAATGCAGGACAGGAAGCAACAGTTAGAACTGGACATGGAACAACAAACTGGTTCCAAACAGGAAAAGGAGTATGTCAAGGCTGTATATTGTCACCCTGCTTATTTAACTTCTATGCAGAGTACATCATAAGAAAGGCTGGGCTGGAAGAAGCACAAGCTGGAATCAGATTGCCGGGAGAAATATCAATAACCTCAGATATGCAGATGACATCACCCTTATGGCAGAAAGTGAAGAGGAACTAAAGAGCTTTTTGATGAAAGTGAAAGAGGAGAGTGAAAATGTTTGTTTAAAGCTCAACATTCAGAAAACGAAGATCATGGCATCTGGTCCCATCACTTCATGGGAAATAGATGGGGAAACAGTGGAAACAGTGTCAGACTTTATTTTGGGGGAGCTCCAAAATCACTGCAGATGGTGATTACAGCCATGAAATTAAAAGACGCTGACTCCTTTGAAGAAAAGTTATGACCAACCTAGATAGCATATTCAAAAGCAGAGACATTATTTTGCCAACAAAGGTCCATCTAGTCAAGGCTATTGTTTTTCCAGTGGTCATGTATGGATGTGAGAGTTGGACTGTGAAGAAAGCTGAGCATGGAAGAACTGATGCATTTGAACTGTGGTGTTGGAGAAGACTCGAGAATCCCTTGGATTGCAAGGAGATCCAAGCAGTCCATTCTGAAGGAGATCAGCCCTGGGATTTCTTTGGAGGGAATGATGCTGAAGCTGAAACTCCAGTATTTTGGCCACCTCATGTGAAAAGTTGGCTCATTGGAAAAGACTCTGATGCCGGGAAGAATTGGGGGCAAGAGAAGGGGACGACAGAGGATGAGATGGCTGGATGGCATCACTGACTCGATGGACGTGACTCTGAGTGAACTCCGGGAGTTGGTGAGGGTCAGGGAAGCCTGGCATGCTGCGATTCATGGGGTCGCAAAGAGTCGGACATGACTGAGTGACTGAACTGAATTGAACTGAGGGAACTATAAAAATAATTTAGAGTCCACTTACAGAGATATAATTCTGTATTTTGATTATATATAAAATCACACACTTTTCAAAGTGAAAGGAATCCTGGTATCATATAGATTTTAATCCAACCCTGGTGTCTATTTCGGAGAAGGCAATGGCAACCCACTCCAGTACTCTTGCCTAGAAAATCCCATGGATGGAGGAGCCCGGTAGGCTGCAGTGCATGGGGTCGCTAGGAGTTGGACACGACTGAGCGACTTCACTTTGACTTTTCACTTTCATGTATTGGAGAAGGAAATGGCAACCCACTCCAGGGTTCTTGCCTGGAGAATCCCAGGGATGGGGAAGCCTGGTGGGCTGCCATCTCTGGGGTCGCACAGAGTCGGACACCACTGAAGCGACTTAGCACCAGCAGTGTCTATTTGAAATCTGATTCTAAATTGAGTGAGTCAGTATTATGAAATGTCTAAGGAAATTCAGTTATTTTTTCCCTCATTTTATGTATATATTTGGAGTGAAACATCAAGTATGTAAAGAATCCATATTTATTTCTCACCTTTTAACCCCTCTTTCCTTTCTTGGGATATTAATCTTTATGCTAGCAGCTCCATTAGGGAATTTTTCAGATGAAAGAAGAGGTAATGGAACTTAGAGAAGTCCAATTTTATTTGTTAATAAGAAGGGGGTTGAAAGTAATGGTTAAAATTGGATTTTTAAACTAGCATTGTATATAATTTATTCCATCATGCCAATTTCCCATTTGCCTTCTCTTTATTGCAGGTAATTGAGAATTAGTCATGTTTGTTATTTTTAGCACTCTGTTTTTTTGTCAGAAATGGAAACGAAATTACAAAAGCAGGTAAAGAAAAACTATCAAAAATATTTAAAAACCCAACATTTCTGATTCAGGAAACCTTGGAAAATAATTGTTAAGATAGTATTTGTTTTATCATCAATGCTTGATTTTGAGGAACTAAATTTTTAAAGCTTAGGGATAGCACATTTTACTTATTTTTTTGCTTCCTTAACCCTGAAATTTTGCCTATTAACACAAACTATGTTTTTCAGAAAGCAAAATATTCTAGATGCATTTAAAACTTTGGTAATCAGTAGGTTAAGGTTAATCTGGGAAAAATGAGAAAAAAAGAGTTTTATATTCCAAAGTACTTTCAAAATGAACAGAGCTTCTAATGCTATTTCTTCATAATGATTTAAATTCACATACAGGGTATTCATTTGAAGGGCATTTGAAGTCTGAATTATAATTCATTAGTCATCCTTGAAAACCCAGGCAATTAATATACACAAATACAGAATTCCCTAAACATTATTTTTGTTCACATCTCATTTATATATGCTTGTGGGAATTATTTCTTGTTAAAAAGAAATCACCTTGTCATTTTATACTGGAAGATGTTAATGCAAAGTACTGTTTTGTTTCTTTTTTTTTTCAAAATACAGGTTTTGCCTTTAATTTCAAATACTTAGTGATGCTAGGATTCATATTTCCATAATGAGAAGAAAAAAAAGTTCCATGTTAAGCTTCACTATGCCAGTTAACTTCCCAGATGACCCTAGTGGTAAATAACCTGTCTGTCAATGCAGGAGATATAAGAATATTCTTGCCTGGAAATCCTAAGGACAGAGGAGCCTGGCAGGTTCAGTTCATGAGATCAAATACAGTGGAACACAAATGAAGTGACTTAGCATGCACCTAACAAGCATGCAAGCCAGTTTTATTTATTATCCACAAAATAAATATTTCCTATTTTAAATTGAGCTTCCAACATCCTAGGAAGTTTAACATGTCCATGAAGTGTAAGTTATTTACATATTACCATAGAAATCAGAATCCCATTTAAAAAATTATATGCTTATGAAAAGGGCTTCCTGGTGGCTCAGTCAGTAAACATTCTGCCTGAAATGCACCCCATGGACTATATAGTCCATGGAATTCTGCAGGCCAGAATACTGGAGTGGGGTAGCTGTTCCCTTCTCCAAGGGATCTTTCCAACCCTGGGACAGAACCCAGGTCTTCCATATGGCAGGTGGATTATTTACCAGCTGAGCCACCAGGGAAGCCCAAGAACACTGGATTGGGTAGCCAATCCCTTCTCCAGCAGATCTTCCTGACCTAGGAATCGAATTGGTATCTCCTGCATTTCAGGTGGATTCTTACCAGCTGAGGTACTGGGGAAGCCCATGGGACTGCAAAGAGTCTGACAGGCCTGAGTAACTAACACTTTTACTTTCATACTTAGGAAAATAATGGCAAAGCTCTATGACCTAGCACTGTTTGCTTTTAAATGAATTAACCATGTAATAATCCTGTATAATTATTATTGAAAATAGGTAGAAATAAATTCTGAATAAATAACTTTAAATAGCAATGTCTATTACTCACAGGCATCCACAAGAATTTAAAAATAATTTGGCAATATATCTAGGGGCACTAAATACCAACGTTTTGTTCATTCTATTTTTGAAGTTTTATCTTAAAGCCAAAAGTATTTTTTTAAACTTCCTATTTTTCTTTTCTTCATACTTACTTAAATCCTTTAGAAGACATAGAAATTTGTAAGAATTCAACTGTAAAGATATTCATTTAGATAGGAAACATGGAAAATAATCTGATCATATCAATGATTTTAAATGTTCAAATTTATGATGATTGTAAAAAGTTAATGTGTATTAATTTGATGAAATTAACAGGGGTTATGGATGTCAAGGAATAAGATTTGGATTAGCTGAGTGGTATATATCACAAATGAATTATAATAGAGCAGAAGGAAGAAGTTTTAAATTCGGAGATACTTTACTTGCCTTTGAAGATATCAACAGAAATTCATCTCCCTTATTTAATTTGTGACTTTTATTTCTACCTAATTCTCAGCCTCAGCTTTCCCTAGCACTTCACTGTGTGATTCAATCATATTGCTGTAACAGTATAGAAATATTGGACATATTTAGAGAGTTATGTTCTCCTGAGGAGAAGGAGCTAATTATACCTCCCCTCCCTCAAATTTAAAATTAATTCCCACTCATGAATATTAGATTTTTTTTTCTTTTTTGTAGAAAAAGTTTTACCAGGTTAAAATCAGGACAAACATTTTGACAGTACTAGTTTATCTCTGAAGAAAACAGGATGGCACACTCAAAATAAGTATATTCTTAAACATTGCATGACAGTCACAACCCTCTGGATTTGGAATTCTCTTTAATCCCTTTCCCCATGACATCAGGCCACCTACAAATGTTCTTTTTTTTTTTTGGACTACATCTTTCCCTGATCTTAAAGTCCTTTTTGAACTTTCATTGGGTATTTGATGACAGGGGTATTGTATTTTGGAATTTTGATGTTCCTTTTGCAGAAACTACCATTTCCTAATGGCTTCATGTATTCGATTGAGAACTCTGCAATTTTCATTTGTAAATTACAGAATTCATTTCTTCCTGAAGAATCAGCAAGAAGGAAGATCCTGAAAGTATTGCTTTTTTCAGGATGTATGAAAAAATAATGGTGATTGTTGACAAGCCATTAAGTAGATCCTGCCGTCTCTTCTGATTCAATTTTACTTTTCTTTCTTCCATGATGCAAAGGAGAAACATTATTCTAGTGCTCCAGCACTCTAGCTTACACTCAAGAAGTGCTTAATTTTATAAAACATAGTAGTTATTTTGTTTCCCTGGAATCTCAATTTTTTTTTTTTTTTTTTTTTTTTTTTTAGTCATTATGGCTTGGTTTAGAATCACTTTTCTGAGAGCCTTCCCTAACCTTATGGTCTAATTAACACTCAGAGTCTATCTTTCTGTCTTTGTTGCTATTATTGCCTCATATTTTCTTACTCATTGTTCATTAATTTCTTCGTTTCATTCCTCCACTACAACACCAGATCCATGACCAAGAAACCAAGTCTCTTCTGTTCAGTCTTGCAAAATAACAGTGCCTAGCATAAAGAAAACTCTAAGGAAATGATAGTTGAATGGCAGACTGAATATTGATAAATGAAGGTCTCTAAAATTATGGATGTTAGATATTTCTAAATGTATTAGTAAAATAATTTTTTTTATTGAAAACATAGAATTGCATATACTTATACATCATTTTTCTTATGTATTTTACATATACTTTTATTGTATATTTTATTTTACATATACATTTACTGTATAGTCCAAGGGGTTGCAAAAAGTCAGACATGACTAAGTGACTCTCACTTTCACTACATTATTTTAGAAGGGATGTTAAGTATTAAAATTTCCAACTCTAAAAATATTCCAAATGTAGCTAATTTGTTTAAAAATATTATTGCTTAGTTGATTTTGAATTTTTATTTCTAAGCATCATTGCTCTGCTTACAAGCTGGTAAAACTGAAAACATTTATTTGTTCTTTTAATTATATTTTAATTTAAAGGTACATATATTCTTAATGACCTTGAAAATAACTATCTCAATCATCTTGGCTATTCATTGTGCCCAAAAGTTTTCTATTTCTTCCACTGCTACAAGTGTGTGTGTCATTATGTTTGCACTCTGCTTGAACTAATAATTTTTTTTATTGTCCAGAAATCAGTCATAGTATGTGACTATTACAACATACGTATTTTTCCACCCAAACATTTGAGAGTAACTTGGATTTATTTATGAGAGTTTATCAGTATCCTAGACTTTTACAGTAACTAACCTTGAGCCAAATACCAGGAACATGCACTAAGCTCTTATTTAAAATCTATTCATGGTACATTTTAAATATTCATCAAAGGCTTCTTAAACATGCAGTCTTAGTATACTGAAAATAGATTTCATAAAACATGGATATCAGATATAATATTGGACATTCATATAAAGACAAATTTTGTTAACCTATCATAAAAAGGACCAATGATAATGATCATATGTATGTTTTTTATTACCCAGGTTTTTTTTTTTAATGAAATTCCTATAGCCTAGCTCTTTAGTTTTATTACTTTGTTTTTATTTTTAAACATTTGAGTCATATTTCTGATTGAATGAAGGTTGTTCATTAATATAGAAAGTTCTGACATTTGTTTTATCTCTCCAATATATATATTTATATAAATGTATTAAAATATATTATGAAACTTCTGAAATTACAAATTTAAGAAACAAGTATCTGCCTGCCTTTGGGCATTGCTGCATCAGAATAAATTTATTTTGACATTTTTTGGTTCTGCACTAGTGGAATTTTGCCACCCAGAGACATTTGGCAATGTCTGGAGATGTTTTGGTTGCTGCAACTGGGTTGTGCTCATGATATCTAGTTAGTAGAAGCCAAGGATGTACTAAATATCCTATAATGCACAGAATAGTCTCTGAATCAAATAGTGTTGTGATCCAAAGTGGAAATGGTGCTGAAACTGAGAAAAACTAGTTTATAGAAATAAAGTTTTCAGAATTTACTTAATAGTAAACTTTAAAGTTTGCTTTTAATACTGTAGACAAAATTTATGCTTACTTAGTGTATATAAAATTCTTCAAAAATACTACAGCATTGAAATATATCTTCTCATACAGATGGCCAATAAACACATTAAAAGATGATGACCATCACTCATTATTAGAGAAATGCAAATCAAAATTACAATGAGGTATCACCTCACAACAGTTAGAATGGCCATCATGAACAAACTACATATGAAAAATGCTGGAAGGCATGTGGAGAAAAGGAAACCTTCTTGCATTATTGGTGGGAATGCAAATTAATACAGCCATTATGGAGAACAGTATGGAGAATTATTTAAAAAACTGAGAATAAAAATATCACATGATACAACGATCCCATTACTGGGCATATACCCTGAGGAAATCATAATTCAAAAAGACACATGTACCACAAAATTCACTTTAGCACTACTTAGAGAAGAAAGACATGGAAGCAACCTAAATGTCCATTGACAAATGAATGGATAAAAAAGTTGTGGACATATATACAATGGACTATAACTCAGTTATAAAAAGTTATGAATTTGACTCTGTTGAAATGAGATGGATGAACTTAGAACCTGTACAGAGTGAAGTAAGTCAGAAAGAGAAGAACAAATATCATCTATTAACACATATGTATGGAATCTAGAAAAATGGTACTGATGAACCTATTTGCAGGGCAGGAATAGAGATGCAGACATAGAGAACAGACTTGTGGACACAGTAGGGGAAGAACAGGGTGGGACTGATTGAGAAAGTAACATTGAAATATATACATTACCATGTAAAATAGCTAGCTGTTGGGAATTTGCTGTATATTACAGGAAATTCAACCCAGTGCTCTGTGATGACCTAGAGGGGTGAGATTGGGAAGTGGGATGGAAGGAAAGTTCAAGAGGGAGGGGACATATGTATACTTATGGCTGATTCATGGTGTTATATGGCAGAAACCAACACAATATTGTAAAGCAATTATTTTCCAATTATTTTTAATTAAAAAAATTCTCCTTAGAAGAAAATTTGAATAGTAGGGAAAATAAAAACTGGAGCCCTAGCTAAGAGGAAAAGAGTTTGTGTAGGTTTTTCTAGGCCATTCTATAAAATTTGATTTTTACTTTGCATGAAATAAGGAATATTATATGATATAGAGCATAGGAGAAGCATATTTACCTACTGTTTTAACAGAATAGTTTGGCTTCTATGATAGAATTCTAAAGATACTCTCCAAGTTTCCCTTCTCCTAGCTATTCAATTAAACACTAATTTAGGTTCTTCTATGTAGGAACTTAGAAAATGTAATTAAGATCATAGGCCTTAAGCTAGTAACATCACTATGGAATACTTGGAGAGGTGCAACCTAAACACTTGAAATCTTAAAGCAGAGAAATTTCTCTGTCTGGTGTTAGTCAGAGAGATGTGGCAGAAGAAGGATTCAGAGATGAATTCTAAGTGTGAGAAAGATGCCTCCCATCACTGCTAGCTTTGAAGACGGAAGAAGTGTACAACATGCAAAGGAATGTGGGCAACTCTATGTGTAGAAGCCAAAAACCAAACTCAACCAAAAGCCAGCAAGAAAACTGGAATCTTACAGCTACACTGCATAGAACTGAATTCTGCCAACAAACTCAACCGTCTTGGAAGCTTTTCTCTTCAGTTCAGTTCAGTTCAGTTCAGTCGCTCAGTCGTGTACGACTCTTTGTGACCCCATGAATTGCAGCATGCCAGAGCCTCTAAAAAGAACATAGCCCTGCTAACATCTTGATTTGGCATAAACAGAGAACCAACTGAGCCATACTGTACCTGAAATTCAGACCCATAGAAAATCTAACTGGTGCCGATTTAAGTCATTCATTTTGTGATAATTTTTTTCAACTGCAATAGCAAGCCATTACTGTGGTGAGAATTCTAGACTATAGAAAATGAAGGCTAGAAAGTGAAGCATTCGGGAAGTCCTTTCTATAACCTGTAGAGAAATCTGGAATAAGGCAGGAGGGATGGAAATGATGAATAGTGGTTGGATTTTGGACATATCTTGAAGATAGAGTCAATAGGATTTTCTAATTAACTGGATAGTTGGTATGAGGGGAAATAAAGAATATGAGGGTAATAGCAGAAGTGTTAACTATTCCCAACTAGATGTGAGGTTGTCATGAACTAAACTGGATGCAACTGAGCAGATTTTGAAGGAAAGATTCGAAAATTGGTTTTGAATGTGTGGATTCTTTACCAGCTGAGCCACCAGGGAAGCCCACTTTGAATGAGTTGAGTTTCTGATTTTTTTAAAATATAAATTTATTTATTTTATTTGGAGGTTAAATACTTTACAATATTGTATTGGTTTTGCCATACATCGACATGAATTCACCACAGGTATACACGTGTTCCCAATCCTGAACCCTCCTCCCTCCTCCCTCCCTGTACCATCCCTCTGGGTTGTCTCAGTGCACCATCCCCAAGCATCCAGTATCAGGCATCGAACCTGGATGGGTGATTCATTTCATATATATTATACGTTTCAATGTCATTCTCCCAAATCATCCCACCCTCTCCCTCTCCCACAGAGTCCAAAAGATTGTTCTATACACCTATGTCTCTTTTGTTGTCTCACATACAGGGTTATCGTTACCATCTTTCTAAATTCCATGTATATGTGTTAGTAAACTGTATTGGTGTTTTTCTTTCTGGCTTACTTCACTCTGTATAATCAGCTCCAGTTTCATCCACCTCATTAGAACTGATTCAAATGTATTCTTTTTAATGGCTGAGTAATACTCCATTGTGTATATGTACCACAGCTTTCTTATCCATTCATCTGCTGATGGACATCTACGTTGTTTCCATGTCCTGGTTATTATAGATAGTGCTGCAATGACCATTGGGGTACATGTGTCTCCTTCAATTCTGGTTTCCTCATTGTGTACGCCCAGCAGGGGGATTGCTGGGTCATAATGCAGTTCTATTTCCAGTTTTTTAAGAAATCTCCACACTGTTCTCCATAGTGGCTGTACTAGTTTGCATTCCAAGCAACAGTGTAAGAGGGTTCCCTCTTCTCCACACCCTCTCCAGTATTTATTGCTTGTAGACTTTTGGACTGCAGCCATTCTGACTGGTGTGAAATGGTACCTCATTGTGGTTTTGATTTGCATTTCTCTGATAATGAGTGATGTTGTATTAGTCATCCAATTGGAGAAATTGAGTAGGTAGTTGAAATCTCAGGTTCAGGAGGTTGTTCTTGACTGAAGAGATATTACTGTCAGTATATAGATGATATACAAAGCCATTAGTTAACCAAGGAAGTGAGTACTGTATAGAAAAAAGGAAAGGTCTAAAGAGTGAACCTTGGGGCTTGCCAACATTTAGAAGTCATGAAGATGAAGCTGCCACTGTGCTGAGAGGAAAAAAAAAAAAAAGCACGAGAGGAAGTCTCATAAAAACAGTGTTGTGTTGTGATAATAATAATAACTTTCTTAATAATTTAACACTTTTCTAACAAGATGCATAATGCATACATATTTGAAAAAATAGAGATACATACAGTAATACTCATTGAGAGTCATCTATTCCTACATAGAAAAATAAGCCACAATTACTTATTTTACTTGAATAAAATTCACTTTTATGAATTTTTTCTCATTTCTATTCATTTGAAATTACAAACATTTGAAATATTGCTTAGGCCACTTGGGGCGGATTTTAAGTTTCATAGTTTAATGAGCTTCAGAAATTATCTATTTTTTAATTTTAATAACCCAAGATGTTGAGTCCTGATTTGTCTCCATTAATGTGAAATCCTGATATCCTGCCAAGTCAGAACAAAGTTACTAGATATTACCAAAGGAAACTTGAAAATTTATAGTAAATACTAGTCTTCTCGTTCAACAAAGCTGTGTTAAATCTGGCTCCTCCTGCCTGTTTCTGTTATCCATCCTTACCACATTGAGTGATTATTGTTTCTCTTAATGAAGTTTAATATTTTATTTTTACTTTTCAGTATCAGGGATAGCACTTATTTGACACATGTACCTCCTCAACCTTTTCTACTATATTTGCTCATGTGTCATTTCACACTTCTCAGCTGATTCGGGGCATTACATCAGAATCCTTCTTAGCTCAGCATTCAAGGCGATACTATCAAAGGAGAGGTATGATGACTTGAGATTAAACCATTTGACATCCTTATTGTTTTAGTGTCTCTTGAATAACACACCAAGGGTATAAAACATAAATAATTCTTCCCTATATATTGCCCAATAATTTGGCATAAAACTATTTATCTCTAAACAGTAGAGGTCTTCTTCAGTGATTATGAACAATTTATTTCAAAATTACATATTTTATCCCCTCCCACATTTTACTAGTCAGAATACATTTCTTTTCCTCTTTATTAAAAAAAATATATATATTTTAAGAGGCACCATGTACAGTTTCAGGGAACATTATTGGCTCTCCTTTTTACTAGTCATATAGATGTATACGTTTATCTTTTTTTACCTTGTGATCATGAAGAGGACTGTGTTTTAGACTTCACGGAGATGAACACACATCTGGAGGAAATGCCGCATGGAAAATAGGCAAGAAAGTTCCATAAATCCAAATGGGTAATGACAGGTTCTTACAACTCCAGAACAGTCAATGATGGGTTAAAGGACCACTCACTGGAAATGCATCCTTAAGTTGAAGAGTGTAACAAAACTGATTTAGAAAGAAAAATAAATAATGGAGAAAATACAGAGAATTTCATAAAATTAAGTGGGAAGGCATTTTGACATGGACCTGAGCCTCCAACTGTATACCCTTTCCCTTTTCACAAGATAACAAATTTTGCCATGTAAGCTCTAGAGACCTTAAATTCTGTTGGGGGAAAAAAAAAAAAAGAAGAAGTAAGCACAAGGCCTAAATTGTGGTTCATCCCATTCATGAAATAGAGAACGGCAAAGAAAGAGCAAGAGCACTCAGGCTACTGCAAGGAAAGCAGGTGACCACAGCACCAGTGACACACAAAAGTGATTCTTTCATCAGAGGGGCCTCGTCAGCTGGTCGAGAACTGCAGCACTGTCAGGACACCTACAGAACACACAAGGTTCCATAAGCCACCAAAAGGCAAGTCACATTTCCCCTTCAGAACATGGGCAATTTATTTTCATGTCGACATCTGTTAAAAATTCACAGAATAACTGCCTTGTTTCTTTTGGGCAGTTCAACAAAAGAGGCTTCCTCTAATTCCCCCCAAAGAATTGAACACTTTTGTGTGTATTCCCCAAATAGCCATACAATTGAGAGTTAGTGAAATGAGATCAAGAGATAGTTTTGATAAGACATCAGCTTCTGAGATTGAACATCTCAGATGGCGTCTCCAGTCTTATTGATCAATTCATAGAAGTGCTTGGATTGGTGGCAATATTGCTCTGGTTGGGGTAAGTTGTAAATGAAGACTTACAGCCATGTCAGTCTGAACCTATCACTTCTTGTGGTTGGAAAACTCAATTCAGTCAGCAGTATCCTGGATCCAATACTGCCTTTTACAGTTTCATATTACCCCACATATGCCAATCAGAATAACTATGCACATGGTATTAAATCAATGGATGATACATTGCAACTATGCAATGATGATCAATCTGTAGGCTTGCATTCTTGTTTGTCTACAAGACCAAGTGGGCATCATGCCTGGAACACCTGACTGTGACAACCACAGTATTCTATCAGTAGTGAACAGTCACCTTCTCACAGTTCATTGGTACCAATATTACCAATGTAAATTGGTATACTCAGGCATATGAATGTAAATTCACATACTGGGGCATATTGACACACAAAATTCACAGGTTCATACACACACATACACAACTACTTATGTCCTCCTACATGTGCCATTTGTTTTTACCTCAGTATCTCCTTACTCTGGAAGCTCTTGAAATGTTTAATTTTCCACCCCATATCATCCAAATGACAAAAAGCAATATTCTGCCTTTAGGGATGAGGTGGCTGTCAGGATCGTTGGAGCCAGGCTGGTTATTCCTTGAAAGTGAAAGTCTCTTGGTAAGTTATGTCCAACTCTTTGAGACACCATGGACAGCAGCCTGCCAGACTCCTCTGTCCATGGGATTTCCCAGGCAGGAATACTGGAGTGGGTTGCCATTTCCTTTTCCAGGGTATCTTCACCCAGGAATCAAACCTGGATCTCCTACACTGCAAGTGGATTCTGAGCCACCAGGGAAGACCAGTTATTCCTTAGAAGAAATAATTCTCACAATCATTTTCTCAGAAAGCTGTTATTTTTCTTCTGTGCCGTGTGTCTGAGCTTTCACTGCAGTCTGTTAATACGGTATGGACTTTTCAATTGTTTGTATTGTTTTGGCCATTTTGGCATCCAGAGAATAAGATCCTGAAGGTCAGTAAACATGGAACAATATCTATCTAATGGTGCATAGTAAATATTCCTTAAATGGGTAAAGCTGTTAAATAAGCAACACCTTTTTATTAGAATAGGAAAATGGTAAAGAATCAAAGGCCCCCACTAATTTTCTCTTAACTGAAGCCTCAAACTGCTTTGGCACATTGTTTGATGTTTTGCTGAATCTGAGTCCAATAGACATATAATGAACCTTTAAGGTTGGTTTAGCTAATAATTTAGCTAATAAGAAAACTGGAAAGTTTGAGAAATAAGATAAATCAATGCTTTTATATAAATTTTATAAAATATATTTTTCAATAAAAGATTCTCTTTTTGTTTATTATTAAAGACCAAGAAATTCTCTATAAATCAAGCTAGGCAAAATCTTATTTAATTTGGTACTCTTGGAAGTTAACTAAAGTAATTTATAAGTGTCATTCATCCTTTTTGTTAATTCATCTCACTGACAAGTTTTGAAAAAAATGTAGAGACATTTCATAATCGGGTCACCTATGGGCCATACTTAGCACTAATTGGAAAGATGGCTCACTGCAAATGAGATATTAAAATATAGACAAGAGCCTCTTATTTCAAGATATTCTGATTTGTTTCTCTTAGTTGTGCCTTGCTGATAGTACCAACATTTTGCCATTCAGTGCAGAAGTCAATGGCAGTCAAAATATCAATGGCACCCTCAGTTTCATGTAGATTTCTCTTTTTATCATTTCAGAGGAAAGGAATGCAGATAACTACTGTGATGAGACTCAAAATGAGACAATTTATTATACAGGGAAAAGCCAAGTACAGAAGTTGTGGACAACTTTATAATGGCTATTTTCTAGTTTGAAGATAATGAAAGCTTTCCTTAACCAAAGGTTGAATAATTTTAGTCTACACACAACTTTAACACATTTCAATAGCAGATGTGGGATATATTTGACCATTGAGTCTTCCAGTCATGATTTACTTTGCTTGCTTATTTGGCTGAAAATGAGATATACCCTGAAATAATGCTCCTTAAGTGATGATGCTTTTTATAAAATATTGGTCACTTTAATTAAAATAACTGTATATCTCCTGTATTCATTTACAAAAATTATTACCTGAGCATTCAAAGCTGTCAGAACAATTGGCTTGATTCATTCATTCATTCAAAAATATTTATTTCATGCCTACTATGTGCTTCTATTCTAAGCATTATATAAGACTGAAAGAATTTCCCCTCTTGGAGTATGCATACATTGTAATCTGTAAATACAGAAAATCAGTGGAAAGAAATAAGTAAATTTTTGAAGTGCTAGATGGTAATAAATAGTATGGAGAAAAATCAAGCAAAGAATACACAGAGAGATTGATGAAGATATATATATTTTTAAATTTTTGTATGGCATTTTATTAGACTTCTCCTTTATAACAATAGAACATAAAGATTATTTCTTTTTTATTTTAAATTTATTTATTTGTCATTGAAGGATAATTCCTTTATAATATTGTGTTAGTTTCTGTCACATATCAACATGAATCAATGACAGGTATGCATATGTCACCTTCCTCTTAAGCGTCTCTCCCATCTCCCACCCCACCCCAACCTCTAGGTTGCCACAGACCACCAGATTTGAGCTCTCTGCATACAGAAAATTTTCACTGACTATCTAACTTTATATGACTATATATATCTAATTTTACATGACTATCTAACTGTCATCTACCATATATGGCAATATATATGTGTCAATGCTACTGTTTTAATTCATCCCACACCTCCCTTTCCCCGCAAAGTCCACAAGTCGGTTCTTGATGTTTGCCTCTCCATTGCTGCCCTTCAGATAGGTTTATCAGTACTATCTTTCCAAATTCCATATATATGCATTAATATATGATTTTTATTTTTCTCTTTCTGACTTATTTCTCTCTGTATAATAGACTCTAGATTCATCCACCTCATTAGAACTGAATCAAATGTGTTTCATTTTATGTTGTATAATATTTTAGTGTGTATGCATACCACAACTTCTTTATCCATTTATCTGTGGATGGACATCTAGGTTGCTTCCACAACCTAGCTATTGCAAATAGTGCAACCTAGCTATTGCAATAGGTACATGAGTCTTTTTCAGTTATGGTTTCCTCAGGGTATACACCCAGTAATGGGATTATTGAGTCATATGGTAGTTTTATACCTAATTTTTAAGGAATTTCCATACTGCTCTCGATAGTGGCTGTATCAATTTGCATTCCCACTAAAAGTGCAAGAGGGTTCCCTTTTCTTCACTCTCTCTCCAGCATTTATTGTTTTTAGGTGACTCAGTGGTAAAGAATCTGCCTGCCATTGCAGGAGGATATGCTTCTTTAATAAGGAGGTCATGGAATGTTTCATTGAGAAGCTTTCATTTAAGTGAATTCCTTACAGTTGATAACTAAGTGGCATCTAAGTAAATAGTACAGCACTGGCTGCAAAGGCTCTCATCTGGGATATGTATGATAGTTTGGATACTAGTAAGGAGCCTGGAAGGCTACAGCAAAGTGAGCAAAATAGGGTAGAAAGAGTTGAATGAGAAAAGTTGAACGAGGAATGAAGATTCAAGCTTATTAGGCCTTGTAGATCATGGTAATTACTGTAATTTACTCAGGGTTGTTTGTGACATACTTGTGCTGTGTTAAACATACATGTAGTTGGAGGAGGAAGCAGAAAGTCTTGTCTTACATCCACATTTTACTTGTTTTTTCATGCAACAAAAATATGTTCACTATTTATAATGGTTCTATCAAGAACAAAGAAAACTCTTCTAGGACTTAGCTCACTTACAGAATGCAAGTTACTTCTGTAAAAGCACAGAAAATTCCTCTTTTATCAAAAATGAATTGAATTCCATGAGTCAACTGAGTCCCAGGAAATATGCCCTTGTTTCTTATAAGTGGAGAATTCCCTGTCTATCTTAAGTGCAATACATTTGGTTCTGATAAGTCAGATTGATTGATCTGGAGAAAACAAAACTAACAAAAAACTCCCTTAAACTTGTGCTTCCTTGGTGATTTTATGAGAAAAAAAATTTTTTTTGACAAGGACAAACAGTAGAATTACTCATCACATATTGCATTTTTATAAATATACTTAAAATAACACTGACAGGTTATTTATGTAAAATTTCTCAGTATTTTGGAAATACAGTCAGCAGGGCTATAATATCCCATCTCAAAGAAAAGACAATAAGTTTGTTCAGGAAGTAGCAAATAGATTCCCTGGGCAGGTTATTAGAAATTCCTCCAAGGGTATTAAGATGACTTTCAAAATGTATCATTAATGAAAAATTTGTTATTTTTCTCCTTTTTGAGGTGGAAGAGAATATAGCTATTTTCCATTTTGTAGACTGATTTCTGTTCAGTACCTTGTTTCATCTATTAAGACATTAAGATTATGCTCTTTCGATTATTAGGTTTTTACAATGTCCTTGTTTTTAGCTCTTAAAATAATATTTTGCTTTGTTGAATAAACATAATATGTAAAACTCTTGGGCTTCCCTTATGGCTCAGCTGGTAAAAAAATCCACTTGCAGTACGGGAGACCTGGGTTTGATCCCTGGGTTGGGAAGATCCCCTGGAAAAGGGAAAGGCTAACCACACCAGTATTCTGGCCTGGAGAATTCCATGGATTATATGGTCCATGGGGTCGCAAAGAGTCGGACATGACTGAGCGATTTTCACTTTCAGTTATAGAGGGTACTAAAGAGGGGTGAAACTCTTGGTGTATAATTTCTACCTTAGTTAATTTTAGTTCCAAATGTCACATGTCACTTTGATTTGAAGATTATCTTTTATGAGATGCTCTGTATTTTTGAAAACTTCTCAATGAATTTTACTAGTGACTACAACCCTATATCTAACAGGCTGCTTTGCAAAGATATAGAAGCATTATTAAAAACACTATTGGGAGCAATTTTCCAAAACCTTTAAAGGCATACTATTCCAATACTCACTGGAAGGACTGATGCTAAAGCTGAAACTCCAATATTTTGGCCTCCTGATGTGAAGAACTGATTCATTAGAAAAGACCCTGATGCTGGGAAAGATTGAAGGCAGGAGGAGAAGGGGATGACAGAGGATGAGATGATTGGATGGCATCCCTGACTCGATGGACATGAGTTATATCAAGCTCCAGGTATTGGTGATGGACAGGGAAGCCTGGCGTGCTGCAGTCCATTAGGTTGCAAAGAGCCAGACATAACTGAACAATTGAACTGAACCTGTCAGACTTTATTTTTTTGGGCTCCAAAATCACTGTAGATGCTGATGGCAGCCATGAAATTAACAGACGCTTACTCCTTGGAAGAAAAATTATGACCAACCTAGATAGCATATTGAAAAGCAGAGACAATACTTTGCCAACAAAGGTCCGTCTAGTCAAAGCTATGTTTTTTCCAGTGGTCATGAATGGACGTGAGAGTTGGTCTGTGAAAAAAAGCTGAACATCGAAGAACTGATGCTTTTGAACTGTGGTGTTGGAGAAGACTCTTGAGAGTCCCTTGGACTGCAAGGAGATCCAACCAGTCCATTCTGAAGGAGATCAGCCCTGGGATTTCTTTGGAGGGAATGATGCTGAAGCTGAAACTCAAGTACTTTGGCCACCTCATGCGAAGAGTTGACTCATTGGAAAAGACTCGGATGCTGGGAGGGATTGGAGGCAGGAGGAGAAGGGGATGACAGAGGGTGAGATTACTGGATGGCATCACTGACTGGATGGACGTGAGTCTGAGTGAACTCCGGGAGTTGGTGATGAACAGGGAGGCCTGGCATGCTGCGATTCATGTGGTCACAAAGAGTCGGACACGACTGAGTGACTGAACTGAACTGAGGGGTGTAGTGGGTTTTGTTACTAGGTATTTTCTGAAGCTATATTTTATCATTACTATAATCAAAATTATTTTATTTTTCCCAAGTTCATATGGTATTTCACATATCAATAGGAAGTTTTGAAACCATGTTAAAATTTAGTTTACAAAATATGATAGAAATGAGGTGTATATGATTGTAACTCTTTTAAGGAAAATGAATTCTTGATTTCCACTGAGATGAATTTCCACAACAGCAATATTTTTCATATTTGTATTATTCTCATAAAACACAACAGAAAGGTGATTTATTTTGTGAACTATTTTTTCCTGATGCTATTTGAAATATCCATTGTTCACAATGGTTAAATTAACTGTCAATTTTTACAATATTTTTACTTCTCCAAATACTAATTTCCACCTCAGTCTTTTCCATTTATAAAGTAGCATTGCCTTCACCCCAATGCTGTTCAAACTACTTATCCAAAGAATGTGCAAACTACCACACAATTGCACACATCTCACATGATACTAAAGTAATGATCAAAATTCTCCAAGCCAAGCTTCAACAGTACATGAACCTTGAACTTGCAGATGTACAAGCTGGATTTAGAAAAGTCAGAGGAACCCGAGATCAAATTGCCAACTTCTGTTGGATCATTGAAAAAGCAAGAGAGTTCCAGAAAAACATCTACTTCTGATTTATTGACTATGCCAAAGCCTTTGAATATGTGGATCACAACAAACTGTGGAAAATTCTTAAAGAGATGGGTATATCAGACCACCTGACCTGCCTGCTGAGAAATCTGCATGCAGGTCAAGAAGCAACAGTGAGAACAAGACTGGAATAGACTGGTTCCAAATTGGGAAAGGAGTATGTCAAGGCTGTGTATTGTTGCCCTGCTTATTTAACTTATTTGCAGAGTACATCATGCAAAAGGCCAGATTTTATGAAGCACAAGCTAAAATCAAGATCGCTGGAAGAAATATCAATAACCTCAGATATGCAGATGACACCACCCTTATGGCAGAAAATGAAGAACTAATAGAGCCTCTTGATGAAAGTGAAAGAGGAGAGTGAAAAAGTTGGCTTAAAATTCAACATTTAGAAAACTAAGATCATGGCATCTAGTCCCATCACTTCATGGCAAATAGATGGGGAAACAATGGACAGTCACCGACTTCATTTTGGGGGGCTCCAAAGTTACTGCTGATGGTGACTGCAGCCATGAAATTAAAAGACACTTGCTCCTTGGAAGAAAAGTTATGACCAACCTAGGCAGCATATTCAAAAGCACAGACATTACTTTCCCTACAAATGTCCGTCTAGTCAAAGCTATGTTTTTTCCAGTAGTCATGTAGGATGTGAGAGTTTGACTATAAAGAAAGCTGAGCACCAAAGAATTGCTTTTGAACTGTGGTGTTGGAGAAGACTCTTGAGAGTCCCTTGGACTGCAAGGAGATCCAACCAGTCCATCCTACAGAAATCAGTCCTGAATATTCATTGGAATGACTGATGCTGAAGCTGAAACTCCAATACTTTGGCCACCTGATGCGAAGAGCTGACTCATTAGAAAAGCCCCTGATGCTGGGAAAAATTTAAAGCAGGAGGAGAAAGGGATGACAGAGGATGATATAGCTAGATGGTATCACTTATCAATGGACATGTGTTTGAGTAAGTTCCAGGAGTAGGTGACAGATGGGGAGGCCTGGCATGCCGCAGTCCATGGGGTCACTAAGAGTTGAACATGACTGAACTACCAAACTGAATTGAACTCACTCCAATGTTCAAACAAGAAATGCGGAAGTCATCTTTATTTCCTCTACCTACTTTTATCTCCTTCAAATCAATCCATCAATATAGAGTTCAAATTTTATATTGTAAAATCCATCCATTTTTGTACATTGTTGGTACAGGTATCATTTTCTGAACTCTGCCCTCTCTTAGCTAGACTACATCATGAAAATGTTAACTGTTACAGTCTAATTATTTTTACTTCTTCTTCCACCTGCCCCTTAAACAAAACAAAACAAATGTACAACAACAAAGATTTTTTAAAAATCTTTTTTAAAAAACAAGAATCTTTTCCTCTACATATTAGCATTGGAGCAGATGGTTTAATTCAAATAGTATAATTGTTTTCACTTGGTTAACACAATTTGGCACATTCCCATTTGAGACTTTTAGAAATTTTATTTAGACCATCTTTCCAATTGTTCTTAATATACCTGCTGCTGCTGCTGCTAAATCGCGTCAGTCGTGTCTGACTCTGTGCGACCCCATGGATGGCAGCCCACCAGGCTCCTCTGTCACTGGGATTCTCGAGGCAAGAACAGTGGAATGGGTTACCATTTCCTTCTCCAATGCATGAAAGTGAAAAGTGAAAGTGAAGTCACTCAGTTGTGTCCAACTCTCAGCGACCCCATGGACTGAAGCCTGCCAGGCTCCTCAGTCTGGGATTTCCCAGGCAAGGGTTCTGGAGTAGGGTGTCATTGCCTTCTCCCTCTTAATATACACTTTCTCTATACATACTCAGTCTCATGTATATTAAGTACCAACTATGCAGCAAAAAATTTAAGAGTCAAAGCAAAAAGCACCTCTGGTCAGTGTGAACTCTAGAAGAGAAAGTGCCCAGAAATCCCACAGATTTCTGGAATGAAGTTCCATTTTAATATTCAGAAGGGAATCCATTTGTTTCCTAAGCTTTATTTTATGTGACTATCTTTAGGCTCCTTCTTGCTACAGCATTTAATCATAAGGGACTTTACTAATGTTAATTAATTTCCACAGTGATAAGCAGGTGTTGGCAGGAGAAAGTCAGTTGGAAAAATAATATACTGTGAGTAGGAGTGACAGTTAGCCTTGTGTATTTAGGAACTGCAAGTCATCCTGTGTGGCTGAGAAAATGGCTTGTTCAGGGATGGGAGTAACTGAGTGTTTCTGAGTCATACAGGGAGAGCTTTGTTGCTGTACTAAGGAGCTGGGATTTTATCTTGACAGCTGTAGGGAGGCATTGAAGAATTTTATTATGTCTACTGTTGATTTTCAAAGTCTGGTGAGTTTGATTTTTCTTCAGAGTTTGGAAACAAAACTCTCCAGAACTCTGCTTGAAAATATAAATCAAATCCAATAGTTTATATAAGCAGAAATGAAACATACTTTCAAACTTATCAAAATTGAATGAGGATGGAGTTTGCTCAGAATAACACTTCTTCAAGTTACTTCTCCCACACCTTCAAAATAATCATGGAGGTTCAGAATGTGGTGAATGTGGACTAAAAATATTTATTGGTTTTCAAATTAAAGGTTAGGGAAAAAGCAGTATTCTCAGATGGATACCTGACCTGCCAATTTAAATTTTTGATCAGCAATGGCCTAGTTCATAAACAGAATATCATGTGGAAAATAAGGACAAGGAAGTATTTTCACATCCTTATGGTATAAAGCTATAACTTATATTTCATGTCACTTTCTATATATATATATCTTTTTTTTATTTATTTATTTTTAATTTTTACTTTACAATTCTGTATTGGTTTTGGCATAGATTGACATGAATCCACCACAGGTGTACATGCGTTCCCAAACATGAACCCCCCTCCCACCCCCCTCCCCACAACATCTCTCTGGGTCATCCCCGCGCGTCAGCCCCAAGCGTGTCATATCCTGCATCAGACATAGACTGGCATTTCGATTCTTACATGTTATTATACATGTTTCAATGCCATTCTCCCAAATCATCACACCCTCTCCCTCTCCCTCTGAGTCCAAAAGTCCGCTATACACATCTGTGTCTCTTTTGCTGTCCTGCATACAGGGTCATCATTGCCATCTTCCTAAATTCCATATATATGTGTTAGTATACGGTATTGGTGTTTTTCTTTCTGGCTCACTTCACTCTGTATAATCGGCTCCAGTTTCATCCATCTCATTATAACTGATTCAAATGTATTCTTTTTAATGGCTGAGTAATACTCCATTGTGTATATGTACCACAGCTTTCTTATCCATTCATCTACTGATGGACATCTAGGTTGTTTCCATGTCCTGGCTATTATAAACAGTGCTGCGATGAACATTGGGGTACATGTGTTTCTTTCAATTCTGGTTTCCTCTGTGTGTATGCCCAACAGTGGGATTGCTGGGTCATAAGGCATTTCTATTTGCAATTTTTTAAGGAATCTCCACACTGTTCTCCATAGTGGCTGTACTAGTTTGCACTCCCACCAACAGTGTAGGAGGGTTCCCTTCTCTCCACACCCTCTCCAGCATTTATTGCTTGCAGATTTTTGGATCGCAGACATTCTGACCGGTGTGAAGTGGTACCTCATTGTGGTTTTGATTTGCATTTCTCTTATAATGAGTGATGTTGAGCATCTTTTCATGTGTTTGTTAGCCATCCGTATGTCTTCTTTGGAGAAATGTCTATTTAGTTCTTTGGCCCATTTTTTTATTGGATCGTTTATTTTTCTGGAATTGAGCTGCAGGAGTTGCTTGTATATTTTTGAGATTAGTTGTTTGTCAGTTGCTTCATTTGCTATTATTTTCTCCCATTCGGAAGGCTGTCTTTTCACTTTGCTTATGTTTTCCTTTGTTGTGCAGAAGCTTTTAATTTTAATTAGGTCCCATTTGTTTATTTTTGCTTTTATTTCCAGAATTCTGGGAGGTGGATCATAGAGGATCCTGCTGTGGTTTATGTCAGAGAGTGTTTTGCCTATGTTCTCCTCTAAGAGTTTTATAGTTTCTGGTCTTACATTTAGATCTTTAATCCATTTTGAGTTTATCTTTGTGTGCGGTGTTAGAAAGTGATCTAGCTTCATTCTTTTACAAGTGGTTGACCAGTTTTCCCAGCACCACTTGTTAAAGAGATTGTCTTTACTCCATTGTATATTCTTGCCTCCTTTGTCAAAGATAAGGTGTCCATATGTATGTGGATTTATCTCTGGGCTTTCTATTTTGTTCCATTGATCTATATGTCTGTCTTTGTGCCAATACCATACTGTCTTGATGACTGTGGCTTTGTAGTAGAGCCTGAAGTCAGGCAAATTGATTCCTCCAGTTCCATCCTTCTTTCTCAAGATTGCTTTGGCTATTCGTGTTTTTTTGTATTTCCATACAAATCTTGAAATTATTTGTTCTAGTTCTGTGAAAAATATCGCCGGTATCTTGATAGGGATTGCATTGAATTTGTAAATTGCTTTGGGTAATATACTCATTTTCACTATATTGATTCTTCCGATCCATGAGCATGGTATATTTCTCCATCTATTAGTGTCCTCTTTGATTTCTTTCATCAGTGTTTTAAAGTTTTCTGTATATAGGTCTTTAGTTTCTTTAGGTAGATATATTCCTAAGTATTTTATTCTTTTTGTTGCAATGGTGAATGGAATTGTTTCCTTAATTTCTTCTTCTACTTTCTCATTATTAGTGTATACGAATGCAAGGGATTTCTGTGTGTTGATTTTATATCCTGCAACTTTACTATATTCATTAATTAGCTCTAGTAATTTTCTGGTAGAGTCTTTAGTGTTTTCTATGTAGAGGATCATGTCATCTGCAAACAGTGAGAGTTTTACTTCTTCTTTTCCAATTTGGATTCCTTTTATTTCTTTTTCTGCTCTGATTGCTGTGGCTAAAACTTCCAGAACTATGTTGAATAGTAGTGGTGAAAGTGGGCACCCTTGTCTTGTTCCTGACTTTAGGGGAAATGCTTTCAATTTTTCACCATTGAGGATAATGTTTGCTGTGGGTTTGTCATATATAGCTTTTATTATGTTGAGGTATGTTCCTTCTATTCCTGCTTTCTGGAGAGTTTTTATCATAAATGGATGTTGAATTTTGTCAAAGGCCTTCTCTGCATCTATTGAGATAATCATATGGTTTTTATTTTTCAATTTGTTAATGTGGTGAATTACATTGATTGATTTGCAGATGTTGAAGAATCCTTGCATCCCTGGGATAAAGCCCACTTGGTCATGGTGTATGATCTTCTTAATGTGTTGTTGGATTCTGATTGCTAGAATTTTGTTGAGGATTTTTGCATCTATGTTCATCAGTGATATTGGCCTGTAGTTTTCCTTTTTTGTAGTATCTTTGTCAGGTTTTGGTATTAGGGTGATGGTGGCCTCATAGAATGAGTTTGGAAGTTTCCCTTCCTCTGCAATTTTCTGGAAGAGTTTGAGTAGGATAGGTGTTAACTCTTCTCGAAATTTTTGGTAGAATTCAGCTGTGAAGCCGTCTGGACCTGGGCTTTTGTTTGCTGGAAGATTTCTGATTACAGTTTCAATTTCCGTGCTTGTGATGGGTCTGTTAAGATTGTCTATTTCTTCCTGGTTTAGTTTTGGAAAATTGTATTTTTCTAAGAATTTGTCCATTTCTTCCAGGTTGTCCATTTTATTGGCATATAATTGCTGATAGTAGTCTCTTATGATCCTTTGTATTTCTGAGTTGTCTGTTGTGATCTCTCCATTTTCATTTCTAATTTTATTGATTTGATTTTTCTCTCTTTGCTTCTTGATGAGTCTGGCTAATGGTCTGTCAATTTTATTTATCCTTTCAAAGAACCAGCTTTTGGCTTTGTTGATTTTTGCTATGGTCTCTTTTGTTTCTTTTGCATTTATTTCTGCCCTAATTTTTAAGATTTCTTTCCTTCTGCTAACTCTGGGGTTCTCTAATTCTTCCTTTTCTAGTTGCTTTAGGTGTAGAGTTAGGTTATTTATTTGACTTTTTTCTTATTTCTTGAGGTATGCCTGTATTGCTATGAACTTTCCTCTTAGCACTGCTTTTATAGTGTCCCACAGGTTTTGGGTTGTTGTGTTTTCATTTTCATTCGTTTCTATGCATATTTTGATTTCTTTTTTGATTTCTTCTGTGATTTGTTGGTTATTCAGAAGTGTGTTGTTCAGCCTCCATATGTTGGAATTTTTAATAGGTTTCCTCCTGTAATTGAGATCTAATCTTAGTGCATTATGGTCAGAAAAGATGCTTGGAATGATTTCGATTTTTTTGAATTTATCAAGGTTATATTTATGGCCCAGGATGTGATCTATCCTCGAGAAGGTTCCATGGGCACTTGAGAAAAAGGTGAAATTCATTGTTTTGGGGTGAAATGTCCTATAGATATCAATTAGGTCTAACTGGTCTAATGTATCATTTAAAGTTTGCGTTTCTTTGTTAATTTTCTGTTTAGTTGATCTGTCCATATGTGTGAGTGAGGTATTAAAGTCTCCCACTATTATTGTGTTGTTGTTAATTTCCCCTTTCATACTTGTTAGCATTTGTCCTACATATTGCGGTGCTCCTATATTGGGTGCATATATATTTATAATTGTTATATCTTCTTCTTGGATTGATCCTTTGATCATTATGTAGTGGCCTTCTTTGTCTCTTTTCACAGCCTTTGTTTTAAAGTCTATTTTATCGGATATGAGTATTGCCACTCCTGCTTTCTTTTGGTCTCTATTTGCATGGAATATCTTTTTCCAACCCTTCACTTTCAGTCTGTATGTGTCCCTTGTTTTGAGGTGGGTCTCTTGTAAGCAGCATATAGAGGGTTCTTGTTTTTGTATCCAATCGGCCAGTCTTTGCCTTTTGGTTGGGGCATTCAATCCATTTACGTTTAAGGTGATTATTGATAAGTATGATCCCGTTGCCATTTGTTTTATTATTTTGGGTTCGGGTTTATACTCCCTTTTGGTGTTTCCTGTCTAGAGAATATCCTTTAGAATTTGTTGGAGAGCTGGTTTGGTGGTGCTGAATTCTCTCAGCTTTTGCTTGTCTGTAAAGCTTTTGATTTCTCCTTCGTATTTGAATGAGATCCTTGCTGGGTATAGTAATCTGGGCTGTAGGTTATTTTCTTTCATCACTTTAAGTATGTCTTGCCATTCCCTCCTGGCCTGAAGAGTTTCTATTGAGAGATCAGCTGTTATCCTTATGGGAATCCCCTTGTGTGTTATTTGTTGTTTTTCCCTTGCTGCTTTTAATAGTTGTTCTTTGTGTTTGATCTTTTTTAATTTGATTAATATGTGTCTTGGGGTGTTTCGCCTTGGGTTTATCCTATTTGGGACTCTCTGGGTTTCTTGGACTTGGGTGATTATTTCCTTCCCCATTTTAGGGAAGTTTTCAACTATTATCTCCTCAAGGATTTTCTCATGGTCTTTCTTTTTGTCTTCTTCTTCTGGGACTCCTATAATTCGAATGTTGGAGCGTTTCATATTGTCCTGGAGGTCTCTGAGATTGTCCTCATTTCTTTTAATTCGTTTTTCTTTTTTCCTCTCTGATTCGTTTATTTCTACCATTCTGTCTTCTATTTCACTAATCCTATCTTCTGCCTCCGTTATTCTATTATTTGTTGCCTCCAGAGTTTTTCTGATTTCATTTATTGCATTATTCATTGTATATTGACTCTTTTTTATTTCTTCTAGGTCCTTGTTGAACCTTTCTTGCATCTTCTCAATCCTTGTCTCTAGGGTATTTATCTGTGATTCCATTTTGACTTCAAGATTTTGGATCATTTTCACTATCAATATTCGGAATTCTTTCTCAGGCAGATTCCCTATCTCTTCCTCTTTTATATATATCTTTTAAATAAAGACATTCACTTCAGTTCAGTTCAGTCACTCAGTCGTGCCTGACTCTCTGCGACCACATGAATCGCAGCACGCCTGGCCTCCCTGTCCATCACCAACTCTCGGAGTTCAAACAGATTTACGTCCATCGAGTCAGTGATGCCATCCAGCCATCTCATCCTCTGTCGTCCCCTTCTTCTCCTTCCCATAAGAACTCCCAGCATCAAAGTCTTTTCCAATGAGTCAACTGTTCGCATGAGGTGGCCAGAGTAGTGGAGTTACAGCTTTAGGCATCATTCCTTCCAAAGAAATCCCAGGGTTGATCTCCTTCAGAATGGACTGGTTGGATTTCCTTGCAGTCCAAGAGACTCTCAAGAGTCTTTCCCAACACCACAGTTTGAAGCATCAATACTTTGGCGCTCAGCCTTCTTCACAGTCTAACTCTCACATCCATACATGACTACTGGAAAAACCATAGCCTTGACTAGACGGACCATAGTCGGAAAAGTAATGTCTCTGCTTTTGAATATGCTATCTAGGTTGGTCATAACTTTTCTTCCAAGGATTAAGTCTCTTAATTTCATGGCTGCAGTCACCATCTGCAGTGATTTTGGAGCCCAAAAAGATAAAGTCTGACACTGTTTCCACTGTTTCCCCATCTATTTCCCATGAAGTGATGGACCAGATGCCATGAGCTTCGTTTTCTGAATGTTGAGCTTTAAGCCAACTTTTTCACTCTCCTCTTTCACTTTCATCAAGAGGCTTTTTAGTACCTCTTCACTTTCTGACATAAGGGTGGTGTCATCTGCATATCTGAGGTTCTTGATATTTCTCCCAGCAATATTGATTCCAGCTTGGGTTTCTTCCATCTCAGGGTTTCTCTTGATGTACTCTGCATATAAGTTAAATAAGCAGGGTGACAATATACAGCCTTGACGTACTCCTTTTCCTATTTGGAACCAGTCTGTTGTTCCATGTCCAGTTCTAACTGTTACTTCCTGACCTGCATACAGGTTTCTCAAGAGGCAGGTCAGCTGGTCTGATATTCCCATCTCTCTCAGAATTTTCCACAGTTTATTGTGATCCACACAGTCAAAGGCTTTGGCATCATCAATAAAGCAGACATAGATTTTTTCCTGGAACTCTCTTGCTTTTTCCATGATGCAGCAGATGTTGGCAATTTGATCTCTGGTCCCCCTTTCTTTTCTAAAACCAGCTTGAACATTAGGAAGTTCATGGTTCACGTATTGCTGAAGCCTGGCTTGGAGAATTTCGAGCATTATTTTACTTGCATGTGAGATGAGTGCAATTGTGTGGTAGTTTGAGCATTATTTTGCATTGCCTTTCTTTGGGATTGGAATGAAAACTGACCTTTTCCAGCCCTGTGGCCACTGCTGAGTTTTCCAAATTTGCTGGCATATTGAATACATCATTTTCAAAGCATCATCTTTCAGGATTTGAAATAGCTCAACTGGAATGCCATCACTTCCACTAGCTTTTTACGCAGTGATGCTTTCTAAGGCCCACTTGACTTCACATTCCAGGATGTCTGGCTCTAGATGAGTGATCAGACCTTCGTGATTATCCAGGTCATGAGGATCTTTTTTGTTCAGTTCTTCTGTGTATTCTTGCCACATCTTAATACCTTCTGCTTCTGTTAGGTCCATACCATTTCTGTCCTTTATCGAGCCCATCTTTGCATGAAATGTTCCCTTGGTATCTCTAATTTTCTTGAAGAGATCTCTAGTCTTTCCCATTCTGTTCTTTTCCTCTATTTCTTTGCATTGATCACTGAAGAAGGTTTTCTTATCTCTTCTTGCTTTTCTTTGGAATTCTGCATTTAGATGCTTATATCTTTCCTTTTCTCCTTTGCTTTTCACCTCTCTTTTTTTTCACAGCTATTTGTAAGGCCTCCCCAGACAGCCATTTGGCTTTTATGCATTTCTTTTCCATAGAGATGATCTTGATCCCTGTCTCCTGTGCAATGTCATGAACCTCATTCCATAGTTCATCAGGCACTCTATCTATCAGATCTAGTCCTTTAAATCTACTTCTCATTTCCACTGTATAATCATAGGGATTTGATTTAGGTCATACCTGAATGGTCTAGAGGTTTTCCCTACTTTCTTCATTTTAAGTCTGAATTTGGTAATAAAGAGTTCATGATCTGAACCGCAGTCAGCGCCTGGTCTTGTTTTTTGTTGTTGACTGTATAGAGCTTCTCCATCTTTGGCTGCAAAGAATATAATCAACCTGATTTTGGTGTTGACCATCTGGTGATGTCCATGTGTAGAATCTTCTCTTGTGTTGTTGGAAGAGGATATTTGGTATGACAAGTGCATTTTTTTTTGGCAAAACTCTATTAGTCTTTGCCCTGCTTCATTCCTCATTCCAAGTCCAAATTTGTCTGTTACTCCAGGTGTTTCTTGACTTCCTACTTTTGCATTCGAGTCCTCTATTTGGGGTCCAGCCCCAGTGGATCTAGGGTAATTCGAAGGGGAGACGGCATGGCGAGGAAAAACTTATTTATTTAGAAATATAAAAGAGATTATGAAGAAATAGTATAGTAGGAAATTTAGTGGAGAAAAGATGCTGAATAACTTGGTTTACGGGGAAAACCAATAAAGTTCCAGACAAGGAACTTGCACCATCTACGTTAGGCCACCGGCTTCCTCTTGAATAGTGGGGGGTGCCCCGCCTTGGCCTCCTCTCGTGTGGATCTTAAAAGCCAGGCCATATAAGTAGACATGGCGAGTCTCCATGCCCCAGATGGGAATTCAGCCAGAAAATAGAGTAAGAAAAGACACGGGGCAAACCAGTCCAGTGCCTGGCCCATCCTCAATTGTCTGGAAAGGCCTTATATCCTCTTGATTTTACAGAGATCGATGGATAATACAAAATTATGCAGTGTCAACAGCCCTGACTCTTATCGAGACCAGGCTTTCTCTCTGCATACCTAGTTGTATACATAAATCTTAGGTGATTTACATCATCTTCTGGCCGGAGGGCCAATTAACATTTTACAGCCCTTTTCTGATAACTGTAATACTGTTGTTCTTCCCAAAGTCTGGTGCCATTCTCAGAAAGCACTAAGTAAAGTTATATCTTACATATCAAGGATACAACAATTTATAACAATGAAAAGGAATACAGTGATTTATGACAAAGAGAAAAGTAATTAACTCAAAGTCTAGTATTGCTAACATCAAAACTACTATATTCCTATTTCTGCATCCCAATTACATTGATTAATATCATCCCAGGTGCCTAAAAGATAAAGGATATGGGGCCTGGTGGCGAACATTAACTCAACAATGGAACTCTTCACCAAACTAATTCTTAGCTCTAAAAGGCTCTATATCTTTAACATGTTTTGAGCTTTGTGCCTTTCACAGGTGGGGGCTGTAAGCAATCCACAAGTTGTAAAGTCCGGTCAGATAAGTTAAAAAGCCATCAAAAAGGTTTAAGCCAAGACATTCTTTTTATATGTAGGAGACTGTTGGAGCTCTGAATTAACTCTTTCCAGAGAAAAGGTGGTAACGTCAGAAGAGTATAGTATAGCAGACAGTAAACAGACAGATTTTTGGTTTCGGGGTAGATGCTCAGACAGAGGACGCCTTGAGACGTGACTCACCTTGCCCATCAGGCCTCTCCTCATGACCTTGTCATGGGTGGGATCTCCTGTGCTGGTTCCCGGCATCCTATCATGAAAAGGACATCTTTTTTAGGTGTTTGTTCTAAAAGGTCTTGTAGGTCTTCATAAAACCATTCAACTTCAGCTTCTTCAGCATTACTGGTTGGGGCATAGACTTGGATTACTGTGATACTGAATGCTTTGCCGTGGAGATGAACAGAGATCATTCTGTCATTTTTGAGATTGCATCCAAGTTCTCTTGCATTTCAGACTCTTTTGTTGACCATGATGGCTACTCCATTTCTTCTGAGGGATTCTTGCCCTCAGTAGTAGATATAATGGTCATCTGAGTGAAATTCACCCATTCCAGTCCATTTTAGTTCGCTGATTCCTAGAATGTCGACGTTCGCTCTTGCCATCTCTTGTTTGACCACTTCCAATTTGCCTTGATTCATGGACCTGACATTCCAGGTTCCTATGCAATATTGCTTTTTACATCATCAGACCTTGCTTCTATCACCAGTCATATCCACAGCTGGGTATTGTTTTTGCTTTGGCTCCATCCCTTCATTCTTTCTAGAGTTATTTCTCCACTGATCTCCAGTAACATATTGGGCACCTACTGACCTGGGGAGTCCCTCTTTCAGTATCCTATCATTTTGCCTTCTCATACTGTTCATGGAGTTCTCAAGGCAAGAATACTGAAGTGGTTTGCCATTCCCTTCTCCAGTGGACAACATGCTGTCAGACCTCTCCACCATGACCCGCCCATCCTGGGTGGCCCCGCAGGCATGGCTTGGTTTCATTGAGTTAGACAAGGCTGTGGTCCTAGTGTGATTAGATTGACTAGTTTTCTGTGAGTATGGTTTCAGTGTGTCTGCCCTCTGATGCCCTCTTGCAACACCTACCATCTTACTTGGGTTTCTCTTACCTTGGGCGTGGGGTATCACTTCACAGCTGCTCCAGCAAAGCACAGCTGCTGCTCCTTACCTTGGATGAGGGTTATCTCCTCACTGCCACCCTTCCTGACCTTCAGCGTGGGATGGCTCCTCTAGGCCCTCCTGTGCCCACGCAGCCATTGCTCCTTGGATGTGGGGTTGCTCCTCCCGGCTGCCGCCCCTGGCTTCGGATGCAGGGTGGCTCCTCTCGGCCATCACCCCTGACCTCGGATGTGGGGTAGCTCCTCCTGGCCACTGTCCCTGGCCTCAGACGCGGGGTAGCTCCTCCTGGCCGCCACCCCTGACCTCAGATGTGGGGTAGCTCTTCTCAGCCATTCCTAGGCCATTGCAGCCTGGCACTCTAGGCCGCTGCCCCTGACCTTGGATGTGGGATAGCTCCTCTTGGCCACACTTAGTGTGCCGGCCGCAGCTGCCTGCACTTAGTAAAGACATTAGTGAAATTAAATATATTTTAAATTAAACATATTTAAAAATGTAACTAAAGGATTTTCAATTAGAGCTATTTATTATATTTACTAAATTTCACTCATATCTCAAGAACTTCAACATAAAAAATATAATCACAAAACATATTGAATGACAGAAGCACATGGAGTGAAAAATTAGAAAATATTCATCAAACTCCTCTCAGACAATATATTTCTCAACTTTAAAGCAGAATTCCAGAGGGTTTCTTTCTTTCTTCCTTCCTTTCATTTTTTAAAAACTGAAACAAGAAAATTGAAATAATAATAGTAATCTGTGAATGCTTTTGGAATATGTCCTAACCTTTTGAAAGGTATTTTGAAAAAAAATGTATCAAGAAACAAAATGGAAAAATAGCTTTGAGTATTGGAAATGATTGCACTGAAATATGCTGAATTTAGCAAATCAAAGACTAATAGAATACTGAAGGACCACATGGGTTTGAATGACCCAGAGATTATGAGAAACAGCTAAACCCAACTCCTCTTCCCCTGGCGGCACATATACCACTGTAGGTCTCTTTTGCTCTGTGTGTGAAACAGGCTAAATAACTATCATAGCCAAGTGATTTTCTCAAATATAAGAAATAATGCAATCACAACTTTTCATGATCAAGGATTTTGAGCCAAGAAGGAATGGAGAAAAAAGAGATGATATTTGACCTGTGGGAGAGGTTGAAAGAAATATGTGAACTGCTCCAAGACTCACACAATAACAACCTACTCAATTTGTTCTGCACCTACCAAGGTTCTATACTAATGAGATACATTATTCACTTGATCTCTTTACAGGTAACCTGCAAGGAGGCATTAATATCTCAGTTTTACAGATAAACATAGAGAACAACATAAAATCAAGCAATGATCCAATGTAAAACAGTTAAAAAGATGAGTCAGGATTCAAATTCAAGTCTTTTGGATTTGATTCATTTGGCAAACCTCACACCCAATAATTGGCATATTTTTCTTTATCAATAATGAAAATGGTTGCTCTGTTTTCATATGCAGAATTTTAGCATTTTCCAATACTATTTTATTTATTGTATGAGTCTTATTTAATGGCTTAACATGCCCTGAATTTCCCATGTTCCTGGGACATCTTGGAAAGTGGAGTAGCTGGGAGTTCAAAATTATATGTATACATAAGTCACTTAAAACTATAATATGTATCTTACTTAACACTAAATATCTTACTTAGGCAGGGGAAAATGCACTAACTTATTGTATTAGTTATAGTACTATAGCAGTTAAGAAACATGCAAGTCTGTACAAAGTTGAATGGAAAACAAAATAAGAACAGTATATCATAAAAGACCATCTTACTTAAAATGTAGAAGACTAAGTCTTCAATCCTCTGTCAGCTGGCCATATAAAAGAGAAACCACATAACTTATGTGAGTTTCAGAATTTTCTCTGAACTGTGAGAACAGTTTAGATGAGTAATTGATGCTCTTTTTTAATATATATAAATTTTATTTTTGCTTTAGTTGATTGTTTTTATTTTTGTGCCATCTAATTTCTGGATTTGTAAATCTCTTTTAATGTAAAATTCTCTTGTTCAAAAGTACTTTTAATTTTAAAATTTGTATTTACCAGAGTTTTTATACCTTTTATGATTAAGTATTACTGCATATATATAATGCATATATGTATACAATAGAAAAGGTCAGTTTTCAATCTAACCCCAAAGAAAGGCAATGCCAAAGAAGGTTCAAACTACCACACAATTGCACCAATCTCACACACTAGCAAAGTAATGCTCAAAATTCTCCAAGCTAGGCTTCAATAATATTTCCAGATGTTCAATCTGGATTTAGAAAGGGCAGAGAAACCAGAGACCACTGGATAATAGAAAAACCTAGAGAATTCCAAAAAAAACATGTAACTCTCATTCATTGATTATGCTTAAAGCCTTTGACTGTATGGATCACAGCAAACTGTGGAAAATTCTTAAGGAGATGGTGAAACCAGACTACCTTTCCTGCTTCCTGAGAAATCTGTATGCAGGTCAAGAAGAAACAGTTAGAAACAGACATGCAACAATGGTCTGGTTCCAAATTGGGAAAAGAGTACCTCAAAGCTGTATATTTGACACTCTGGGTTTTAACTTACATGCAGAGTACATCATGCAAAATGTGGGTTGGATGAAGCACAAGATAGAATCAAATTGGTGGGGGAAATATCACTAACCTCAGATATGCAAACGACACGACCCTATGGCAGAAAGTGAAGAGGAAGTAAAGAACCTCTTGATGAAAGTGAAAGAGGAGAGTGAAAAAAAAAAAACTGGTTTAAAACTCAACATTCAGAAAACTAGGATCAGGGCATCCGGTCCATCAATTCATGGCAAATAGATGGAAACAATAGAAACAGTGACAGACTTTATTTTTTTAGGCTCTAAAATAACTGCAGATGGTGACTGCAGCCATGAAATTAAAGATGCTGGCTCCTTGGAAGAAAAGCTATTACCAACCTTTTGGTCAACATTTTAAAAGGCAAAAAAATATTACTTCGCCTACAAAGGTCCATATAATTAAAGCTATGGTTTTTCTGGTAGTCATGTATGGATGTGAAAGTGGGACTATAAAGAAAGTTCAGCCCCAAAGAACCGATACTTTTGAACTGTGATGTTGGAGAAGACTCTTGATAGTTCCTTGGACTGCAAGGAGATCAAACCAGTCAATCCTAGAGGAAACCAATCCTGAATATTCATTGGAGGGACTGATGCTGAAGTTTCAATACTTTGGCCACGTGATACAAAATGCTTGCTCATTGGCAAAGACCCTGATGCTGGGAAAGAGTGAAAGCAGGAGGAGAAGGGGAGGACAAAGAATTAAATGGTTGGATGTCATCACCGACTCAAAGAACATGAATTTCAGCAAGCTCCAAGAGATAGTGAAGGACAAGGAAGCCTGTTGTGCTGCAGTCCATGGGGTCTCACAGAGTCGGAGACAAAAGAATGACTGAACAACTACAACAATAACTAGAAAAACAATAAAGAAAAAAAAATTGCTAGTAAAGACAAATATATGCTAAAAGTAAGTGGTTGTACTTATAAAGCTAGTTTGCTGGTTAAAGATAAAAGCAGTAAAATCATCTATATCTAAGATAAATATCAGCTGTACTTCCCTGGTGATTTAGTTGTTGGGGCGTCTGTCTGCCAGTGTGTGAGACACAGTTTTAGTCTTTGGCTCAGAAGGATTCCACATGCCACAGGGCAACTGAGCTTGTTCGTGTGCTGCAACTTTTCTCTAGAGCCCAGGAGACACAGCTGCTGAAGCCTATACACTCTAGAGCTAGTGTGTCACAACTATTGAAGCCAAGGCACCTTAGAGCTCTTTCTCTGCAAGAAGAGAAGCCACTGCAAGAAGCCCATTCAAACCTTTAGCTGGTTAAGAATGCCATATCTGCAAAGTTTAACAGTATGTAGTGCAATAAAATGATATATGCCTGTATATAGAAAATTCTAAAGACTCTGTTAAAAATTATTATGGCTAAAAAATGAATTCTGTCAAGTTACAGTGTATAAGATTAATAGACAGAAATATGTTGCACTCATACATATTGATGAAGAACTATCAAAAGGATGCATTAAAAATAGTTCCATTTTCAATTACATAAAAAAGAATGGTTACTATCAAAAAAAGACAGGAAATAACAAGTGTTGGACAGAACGTGGAAGATAACCCTCATGCATTGTTAGTGAGAATCTAAATTGGTGCAGCCTCTGTGGAAAACTGTATGAGGTTTTGTTACAAAATTAAAAATAGAACTACCCTGTCATTCAGCAATTCCACTCCTGGGTAAAACATGTATGCATCCCTTTCTCACTTCAGAATTACTTAAATACAAAAAGCTAACTGATGGTCACTAGAAGACAGGGTGAAGGGATTAATAGTACAAGCTTCCAGTTATAATACAAATATCACAGGATATATTAAAATACACAGTGTAAGCAATATGGTCAATTATACTGTCATAACTTTGTATGATGACATGCAGTTTCTATGTAGTCAATTTGTGATGTCGTTACCAGATGTAAATTTGAAACTAATATATTGCATGTGAACTATACTTCAATTTAAAAAAAGTAGGTACAGTGATGTCTGACTTTTTTTTTTTTATTTATTTTTTTATGTAATAAATTAACAGTTTCCTTTCCACAGTACTTTACATAGCAAATACAATTTATATAATTAGTCCTGACACATCCACCAAAAGTAAAAGAAATTATATACTTTTCCAAGATTTTTAATAGATCAAAGTATCAATATATAACACTTTTCCCCAAAACAAAATAAATGAATGAGAAACAACCCTGTTGAAAAGTTGAGTTAAGGAATAAGAAGCTTAACTGGCCAACAATGGAATGATATTTACAATTTTCTCATTGGAATATCTGCCACCAGATAGCACTGATTTCCTATTTTATATTTCTAGTGGCAAACATGGTCAATTTGGGTCATTATTTTTATCATTTAAAAACTTTCATACACTTTAGAGCTACATTGGGTGAAAATCTGTCATGCTTAATAGAGAGATGGATATTTATTTCCTCCAGTTCAACAATTTCATTAAGAGGTATATACCCAGAGTCTCTCTATTAAATGTGCAAAATAAACTGTACAAAGATGAAATGAAAAAAATAATATATGGATAAAACATTCAATTTTATCTCAGCAGAGGGATGTATAGACAAGCTTTGAGTATTTCTTAAATTGAATACTGAAAAGAAAAAAGTTTAAAAAATAAATTATATTTATACAAATCCAAATGAAATGTCTCAAAAGCATAATGTTAAGTCTAAGAATTGTTACAAAATTATATATTTATCATAATATATGTTTATATATAATTTTCCAAAGCAATTTCCAAAGCAATTAAACATTTTAAATTATATTGCTATATTCTTAAACTGTGAAAGCATGGTGAGAAATACTTATACCTACCGGAGAATCATGGATACTTCCAGGGAGACAGTCAGAGAAATAAGATATTGCAGTCTTATAACGGAATCAGTTATAATTACACACACACACACGTACATATATATGAATATGTATGTGTGTAAATGGTACATGTGTGTGTAAATTAAGTTATAAAATTATATATGTGTGTGTGTTAATCATGCAATCATGTCTGACTCTGTGACCCCATGGATTGGGACCCTCCAGGCTCTTCCATCCATGGAATTTCCCAGGCAAGAATACTGGAGTGGTTTGCCATTTCCTTCTCCAGGGGATCTTCCTGACTCAGGGATCGAACCCTGGTCTTCCTCATTGGAGGCAATCTCTTTACCATCTGAGCCACTAGAGAAGACATATATATATATATAGTTACAAAATTATATATAGTATATAACAGTTTTTGTTTTTTTTTTTAGCCTAAGTGCTACTTATTCAAAAGAGAAAATAAGTTAGAGTTCAGGCCTTCAGAGGATAGGATAGACCAAATCAAGCTGTTCACATCTGCCCTCTGCTCAGCATATACTCTTCTAGCTCTACTGATCTATCTTGTTGATGATGGTCATATTGAATAAGCAGTCAGACTGCATATAGGCAGCTATTTTCTCCAAAGTCTCACAAAAGTACATGAAAGCTTTCAGATTTGGAAATTCGTTCAGTCATCTGAACTCAAACATAAGGTTCTGATCTAAGACATCACAGGGGAGGAAATCTACAAAGATAAGCTTTTCCCCTGCAAAACATGATAATTTCCCCAGGAATAGGGAGGATGGTTTCAGTTGTCCAGGTAGATTCTCTAAGGACTTTCAAGCTTTTCTAAGACTTCAGGTGATCATGGTCAGGGTTGTAATGGAGTCATATAAACTACATGTAGAAACTCATTATCTGGATCTCCAGTGTTCACACAAATCTTTTTTCAGTGTAACTATATAGTTGTGTTAGGAAAAAATTTATTCTGCTTGTACTGTATTATTAGTGTTTACTGCAGTCCATCCTGTGACTGCCAAAATATTCTGATTTACTGGGCTTAAATAAACCCAATAATCTCAGTGTGGTATTTTTGTTATTAACTAATAAACATCCAGGTTCATGAAACTTAGTGGACACAGCTTTCAGAAACATGGATTTATAATGAAATTCAGAAAAATTACAAGCTATGATTTTTTTCTTGTGTGATGTTTAAAATATCTTATTTTACCCAAATAAAATTATATTAGGTTTCGTGATGTTTCTCTTGTGAATTCTGCTGAATTACCTCTTACTCAAGTTTTTCCTATATTTTTAATAAGAAATGAGAAAGAGAATTTTAAGAGACTAGATTTGATAGACAGAATGCCTGATGAACTATGGATGGACGTTCGTGACATTGTACAGGAGACAGGAATCAAAACCATCTCCAAGAAAAAGAAACACAAAAATGCAAAATGGGTGTCTGAGGAGGCCTTACAAAGAGCCGCAAAAAAAAAAAAAAAAAAAAAAGGAAATGAAAACAAAGGAGAAAAGGAAAGATATACCCATTTGAATACAGAGTTCCAAAGAATAGCAAGGAGAGATAAGAAAGCCTTCCTCGTGATCAATGCAAAGAAATAGAGGAAAACAATAGAATGGGAAAGACTAGAGATTTCTTCAAGATAATCAGAGATCACAAGGGAACATTTCATGCAAACATGGACTCAATAAAGGACAGAAATGGTAGAAGAAGATATTAAGATAGAAGAAGCAGAAGATATTAAGAAGAGGTGGCAAGAATACACAGAAGAACTGTACAAAAAAGATCTTAATGATCCAGATAATCAAGATGGTAAGGTAACTCACCTAGAGCCAGACATCCTGGAATGTGAAGTGAAGTGGGCCTTAGGAAGCATCACTATGAACAAAGCTAGTGGAGGTGATGGAATTCCAGTTGAGATATTGCAAATCCTGAAAGCTGATGCACTCAATATGCCAGCAAATTTGGAAACCTCAACAGTGGCCACAGGACTGGAAAATTTCAGTTTTCATTCCAATCCCAAAGAAAGGTAATGCCAAAAAATGTGCAAACTACTGTACACTTATACTCATCTTACATGCTAGTAAAGTGATGCCTAAAATTCTCCAAGCCAGGCATCAGCAATACGTGAACCGTGAACTTCCAGATGTTCAAGCTGCATTTAGAAAAGGCAGAGGAACCAGAGATCAAATTGCCAACATCTGCTGGATCATCAAAAGAGTAAGAGAGTTCTAGAAAAACAAATAAACAAACATCTATTTCTGCTTTATTGGCTATGCCAAAGCCTTTGACTGTCTGGATCACAATAAACTGTGGAAATTCTGAAAGAGATGAGAATACCAGACCATCTGACCTGCCTTTTGAGAAACCTGTATGCAAGGCAGGAAGCAACAGTTAGAACTGGACATGGAACAACAGACTGGTTCCAAATAGGAAAAGGAATACGTCAAGGCTATATATAGCCACCCTGCTTATTTAACTTATATGCAGAGTGCATCAGGAAAAATGCTGGGCCTGAAGAAGCACAAACTGGAGTCAACATTTCCGGGAGAAATATCAATACCCTCAGATATGCAGATTACATCACCTTTATGGCAGAAAGTGAAGAAGAACTAAAGAACCTTTTGATGAAAGTGAAAGAGGAGAGTGACAAAGTTGGCTTAAAGCTCAATATTTAGAAAACTAAGAACATGGCATCTGGTCCCATCTCTTCATGGGAAATAGATGGGGAAACAGTGGAAACAATGGCTGACTTTATTTTTCTGGGCTCCAAAATCACTGCAGATGGTGATTGCAGCCATGAAATTAAAAAACACTTATTGTTTGGAAGGAAAGTTATGACCAAACTAGACAGCATATTAAAAAGCGGAGACATTACTTTGTCAACAAGGGTCTGTCTAGTCAAGGCTGTGATTTTCCAGTAGTCATGTATGGATGTGAGAGTTGGACTGTGAAGAAAGTTGAGTGTGAAGAATTGATGCTTTTGAACTGTGGTTGTGGAGGAGACTCTTGAGAGTCTCTTGGATTGCAAGGAGATCCAACCAGTCCATCCTAAAGGAGATCAGTCCTGGTAGTTCATTGGAAGGACTGATGCTGAAGCTGAAACTCCAATACTTTGCCCACCTGATGCGAAGAGCTGACTCATTTGAAAAGACCCTGATTCTGGGAAAGACTGAGGGTGGGAGGAAAAAGGGACAGCAGAGGATAAGATGATTGGACGGCATCACTGACTCAATGGACATTGGTTTGGGTGGACTCTGGGAGTTGATGATGGATAGGCAAGCCTGGCGTGCTATGGTTCATGGGGTTGCAAAGAGTCAGACATGAGTGAATGACTTAACTAAACTGAATAAGAATGTTAGTTCCTATTTATATGTTCCACACACTTCACTTCATAAGAAATAGATGGGGAAACAGTGGAATCAGTGTTAGACTTTATTTTGGGGGGCTCCAAAATCACTGCAGATGGTAACTGCAGCCACGAAATTAAAAGACGCTTACTCCTTGGAAGAAAAGTTATGACCAACCTAGATAACATATTCAAAAGCAGAGACATTACTTTGCTGACTAAGGTCCGTCTAGTCAAGGCTATGGTTTTTCCTGTGGTGGTGTATGGATGTGAGAGTTGGACTGTGAAGAAGGCTGAGCGCCAAAGAATTGATGCTTTGGAACTGTGGTGTTGGAGAAGACTCTTGAGAGTCCCTTGGACTGCAAGGCGATACAACCTGTCCATTCTGAAGGAGATCAACCCTGGGATTTCTTTGGAAGGAATGATGCTAAAGCTGAAACTCCAGTACTTTGGTCACCTCATGCGAAGAGTTGACTCATTGGAAAAGACTCTGATGCTGGGAGGGATTGGGGGCAGGAGAAGGGGATGACAGAGGATGAGATGGCTGGATGGCATCACGGACTCGATGGACGTGAATCTGAGTGAACTCTGGGAGATGGTGATGAACAGGGAGGCCTGGCGTGCTGCGATTCATGGGGTCACAAAGAGTCAGACATGACTGAGTGACTGAACTGAACTGAACTGAACTAAACACATATCTGGAGTAAAATCTCTACTCGAACTTTTCAGTTCAGATTTCAACTCTTAGGATCTATTTAACCTGAAGCAGTTTTTATTTCATCATATTTAAATGACATGAATATCTTACTGATCTCAGAACATGTGAAAATTAAATAAGGTTATGTAAAACAATAGGACTGGGCTTGGGAGGAAGCAAAAATGCTCTACCTTATTGCCGACAACATAATCAATATTATCGTTATTACTATCAAGTCGTTAAACAATTGAGAAATTGTCATATTTTGTCAGTTTTTTTTTAAAAAATTATTCATTTTTAATTGAATGATAATTGCTTTACAGAAATTTGTAGTTTTCTGTCAAACCTCAAAATTAATCATGCATATATACGACCCTCCCTCTTGAGCCTCACTCCCATCTCCGTTCCCATTCCACCCCTCTAGGTTGATACAAAGCCCATGTTTGAGTTTCCTGAGACATACAGCAGTTTATCCGAAATGTAGTACTTGGGTACAGTCTCGAAAATGACAGCATGATCTGTTTGTTTCCAATGCACACCATTCAATATCACGGTAATCCAAGTCTATTTAACAACCAAAATTGCTGAAGAAGCAGAAGCAGAACAACTCTATGAAGACCTTCTAGAACTAATAGACAAAAAAGATATCCTTTTCATCATAGGAGACTGGAATGCAAAAGTAAGAAGTCAAGAGATACCTGGGGTAACAGACAAATTAGGCCTTGTAGTACAAAATGAAGTAGGGCAAAGGCTAACAGAGTTGTGCCAAGAGAAGGCACTGGTCGTAGCAAACACCTTCTTCCAACAACACAAGAGAAAACTCTACACATGGACATCACCAGATGGTCAACAATGAAATCAGATTGATTATATTCTTTGCAGCTAAAGACAGAGAGGCTCCATACAGTCAGCAAAAACAAGACTGGGAGCTGATTGTGGCTCAGATCATGAACTCCTCAATCCAAAATTAAGTCCTAAATTGAAGAAAGTAGGGAAAACTACTAGACCCTTCAGGTATGACCTAAAACAAATTCCTTATGATTATACAGTGGAAGTGACAAATAGATTCAGGGGTTAGATCTGATAGACAGAGTGCCTGAAGAACTATGGACAGAGGTTCAAGACACTGTACAGGAGGAGTGATCAAGACCATCCACAAGAAAAGAAAGTGCAAAAAGGAAAAATGGTTGTCTGAGGAGGCCTCTCAAATAGCTGAGAAAAGAAGAGAAACTAAAGGCAAAGGAAATAAAGAAAGATATATACAGTTGAATGCAGAGTTACAAAGAATAGCCAGAAGAGACTAAAAAAAAAAAAAAAAAGCCTTCTTCAGTGATCAATGCAGAGAAACAGAAGAAAACAATAAAATGGGAAAGACTAGAGACGGCTTCAAGAAAATCAGAGATACCAAGTCAAGTGGACCCTAGGAAGCATCACTAAGAACAAAGCTAGTGGAGGTGATGGAATTCCACTTGAGCTATTTCAAATCCTAAAGGATGATGCTGTGAAAGTGCTGCACTCAATGTGCCAGCAAATTTGGAAAATTCAACAGTGGCCACAGGACTGGAAAAGGTCAGCTTTCATTCCAATCGCAAAGAAAAGCAACACCAAAGTATGCTCAAACTACAGCACAATTGCACTCATATCACAAGTTAGTAAAGTACTGCTCAAAATTCTCCAAGCAGGCTTCAAAAACATGTGAACTGTGAACTTCCAGATTTTCAAGTTCTGCTTTAATGACTATGCCAAAGACTTTGACTGTGTGGATCACAATAAACTGGAAAATTCTTAAAGAGATGGAAATACCAGACCACCTGAACTGCCTCTTGATAAATCTGTCTGCAGGTCAGGAAGCAACAGTTAGAACAACAGATTGGTTCCAAATAGGAAAAGGAGTATGTTCAAGGCTATAAATTTCCACCATTCTTATATAACTTGTATGCAGAATACATCATGAGAAATGCTGGGCTGGAAGAAGCAGAGCTTGAATCAAGATTGCCAGGAGAAATATCAATAACCTTAGATATGTGGATGACACCACCCTTATGGCAGAAAGTGAAGAGGCTAAAAAGCCTCTTGATGAAAGTGAAAGAGGAGAGTGAAAAAGTTGGCCTAAAGCTCAACATTCAGAAAACAAAGATCATGACGTCCCACTTCATGGGAAATAGATGGGGAAACAGGGGAAACAGTGGCAGACTAATTTTTTGTCCTCCAAAATCACTGAAGATGGTGATTGCAGCCATGGAATTAAAGGATGTTTACTCATTGGAAGAAAAGTTATGCCCAACCTAGCTAGCATATTAAAAAGCAGAGACATTACTATGCCCAACAAAGGTCCACCTAGTCAAGGCTATGGTTTTTCCAGTAATCATGTATGGATGTGAGCGTTGGAGTATAAAGAAAGCTGAACGCTGAAGAATTGATGCTTTTGAACTGTGGTGTTGGAGAAGACTCTTGAGAGTCCCTTGGACTGCAAGGAGATCCAACCAGTCCATCCTAAAGTGAATCAGTCCTGAGTATTCATTGGAAGGCCTGATGTTGAAGCTGAAATTCCAGTACTTTGGCAACCTGATGCGAAGAGCTGACTCATTGGAAAAGACCCTGATGCTGGGAAAGAATGAGGGCGAGAGGAGAAGGGGACAGCAGAGGGTGAGATGGTTGGATGGCATCACCAAGTCAATGGGCATGAGCTTGAGTACATTCTGGGATTTAGTTTGGACAGGCAGGCCTGGTGTACTGCAGGGGTAGCAAGTACTCTTGGGGTAGCAAGAGTCGGACACGACTGAGCAGCTGAACTGAAGGAAACTTTTCATGCATGCAATGATGGGCACAATAAAGGACATAAATTGTATGGACCTTGGCCTTCCCTGTGGCTCAGACGATAAAGCATCTGCCTACAATGCAGGAGACCCGGGCTCGATTCCTGGGTCTGGGAGATCCCCTGGAGAAGGAAATGGCAATCCACTCCAGCACTCTTGCTTGGAAAATCCCATGGATGGAGGAGCCTGATAGGCTACAGTCCATGGGGTTGCAAAGAGTCGGACACAACTGAGCGACTTCACTCACTCAACAGAAGTAAACGATATTAATTAGAGGTGGCAAGAATATATAGAAGAACTGTACAAAAAAAAAAAAAAAAGATCTTCATGACCCAGATAACCATGATGGCTTGAACACTCACCTAGACATAGACATCCTGGAATGCAAAGTCAAGTGGTCCTTAGCAAGCATCACTATGAACAAAGCTAGTGGAGGTGATGGAATTTCATTTGGGCTATTTCAAATCCAAATGATGATGCTGTGAAAATCCTGCACTCTATATGCCAACAAATTTTGAAAACTCAGCAGTGGCCACAGGACTGGAATAGGTCAGTTTTTATTTCAATATCAAAGAAAAACAATGCCAAAGAATATTCAAACTCCTGCACAATTGCACTAATCTCACACACTAGGAAAGTAACATAAAAATTTTCCAAGCAAGGCTTCAACAGTACATAAACATGCATTTTCAGGTGTTCAAGCTGGATTTAGAAAAGGAAGTGGAACCAGAGATCAAATTGCCAACATCCATTGGATCATCGAAAAAGTGAGAGTGTTCCAGAAAACATAACCTTCTTTATTGAGTATGACAAATCCTTTAAGTATGTGGATCAAAACAAACTGAAAATTTCTTAAAGAGATGGGATTACCAGACAAGCTTACCTGTCTCCTGAGTAATCTGTATGCAGGTCAGGAAACAACAGTTAGAACCAGACATGGAACAGCAGAGTGGTTCCGAATTGGGAAAGGAGTATATCAAGGTTGTATATTGTCACCTTGTTTACTTAACTTATATGCAGAGTACATCATGTGAAATGTCAGGCTTGATGAAGCACAAGCTATAATCAAGATGGCTGGGAGAAACATCAATAACCTCAGATGTGCAGATGACACCACCTTTATGGCAGGAAGCAAAGAAGAACTAACAGAGCCTCTTTGAGAAAGTGAAAGAGGAGAGTGAAAAAGTTGGTTTAAAATCCAACTTTTAGAAAACTAAGATCATGGCATCTTGTCCCCCCACTTCATGGCAAATAGATGGGGAAACAATGGAAACAGTGAGAGACTTTATATTCTTGGGCTCCAAAATCACTGCTTATGGTGTCTGCAGCCATAGAATTAAAACACTCTTGCTCCTTGGAAGAAAAGCTATGACCAACCTAGACAGTATATTAAAAAGGAGAGACATTACTTTGTTGACAAAGGTATATCTTTTCAAAGCTATTGTTTTTCCAGTAGTCATGTATAGATGTGAGAGTTTGACTATAAAGAAAGCTGAGTGCCAAGGAATTGATGCTTTTGGATCATGTTGAAGAAGACTCTTGAGAGTCCCTTGGACTGCAAGGGGATCCAAACAGTCCATCCCAAAGGAGTACTATATATTGGAAGAACTGATGCTAAAGCTGAAGCTCCAATAATTTGGCTACCTGATGTGAAGAAATGACTCATTGGGAAAGACCCTGATGCTGGGAAAGATTGAAGGCAGGAGGAGAAGAATACAACAGAGGATGATGTGGTTGGATGGCATCAGCGAGTCTAAGGACATAAGTTTGAATGAGCTCTGGATGTTGGTGATGGACAGGGAAGCTTAGTGTGCTTCAGTTCAACGGGTCACAACAAGTTATACACGACTGAGCGACTGAACTGAACTGAGATATACAGAAAATTCCCTTTGGCTATCCATTTTACATATGGTAATATAAGTTTCCAGGTTACTGACTCCATACCTCCCACCCTCTCCTCCACTCTCCCTGTGTCCAAGAGTCTGTTCTCTATGTTTGTGTCTCCATTGCTGCCCTTCAAATAAAGTCTTCAGTACCATCTTTCTAGATTTCATATATGTGCATTCGTATACAATATTAGTCTTTCTCTTTATTGCCTACTTCACTCCTTATAATAGGCTCTAGGTTCATCTACCTTGTTTGAACTCACTCAAATGTGTACCTTTTTTATGGTGGACTGATTATACCACAACTTCTTTATACATTCATCTGTCAATGGACATCTAGGTTTCTTCTGTGTTCTAGCTATTGTAAATAGTGCTACAATGAACACTGGGGTATACCTGTCCTTTTCAATTTTTGTTTTCTTAGGTATATGCCTAGGAGTGGGATTGCTGGATCATATGGTGGTTTTAGTCTTAGTTTATTAAGGAATCTGCATGCCATCTTCCATAGTGGCCATATCAATTTATATTCCCACCAACAGTACAAGAGGGTTCCCTTTTTTTCCACACCCTCTCCACCATTTATTGTTTGTAAACTTTTTGATGATGGCCATTGTGATCATCCAGTCAAAGCTATGGTTATTCCAATAGTCATGTATGGATGTGAGAGGTGGATTAAAAGGAAAACTGAGCACTGAAGAATTGATGCTTTTGAACTGTGGTGTTGGAAAAGATTCTTGACTCCTTGGACTGCAAGGAGATTGATCCAGTCATTCCTAAAGAAAATCAGGCCTGAATATTCATTAGAAGGACTGATGTTGAAGCTGAAACTCCAATACTTTAGTCACCTGGTGCAAAGAACTGACTCATTGGAAAAGACCCTGATTCTGGGAAAGACTAAAGACAGGAGGAGAAGGTGATGACAGAGGATGAGATGGTTAGATGGCCGTGAGTTTGAACAGGCTCCTGGAGTTGATGCTGAACAGGGAAACCTGGTGTGCTGCAGTCCCTGGTTTTGCAAAGAGGCAGACACGACTGAGTGATTGAAGTGAACTGAAGTGAACTGAACTGATCCTGACTGATGTGATGTCTCATTGTAGTTTTGATTTGCATTTCTCTAATAATAAGCAATATTGAGCATCTTTTCATGTGTTTGTTAGCCATCTGTATGTTGTTTTGGAGAAATGTTTGTTTAAGTTTTTTCCCCACTTTTTTTTTTTTTTTGGTATGAGTTACATGAACTGCTTGTATTTTTTGGAAATCAATCCTTTGTCATTTGTTTCACTTGCTGTTTTTTTTTTTTTTTTTCCTCCTATCCTGAGGGTTGTCTTTTCACCTTGCTTATAGTTTTCTTTTGCTGCACAAAAGCTTTTAAGTTTACTGAGGATCACTTTTAATTTTGTTTTTATTTCTATCATTCTAGGAGGTGGGTCATAGAGGATCTTGCTTTGATTTATTTCATCTAGTGTTCCTCCTGTTTTCTTCTAAGAGTTTTATAGCCTCTATCTTAAATTTAGGTCTTTAATCCATTTTGTGTTTATCTTTGTATATAGTATTAGGAAGTGTTCTAATTTCATTCCTTTACCTGCAGCTCTCCAGTTTTTCCAGCACCACTTATTGAAGAGGCTGTCTTTGCCCATTGTATATTCTTGCCTCCTTTGTCAAAAATAAGGTACCCATAGGTGCATGAGTTTATTTCTGGGCTTTCTATCTTGTTCCTTTGGTCTATATTTCTGTTTTTGTGCCAATACCATACTTTCCTGATGACTGTAGCTTTGTAGTATAATCTGAAGTCAGGAAGGCTGATTCCTCCACCTCCATTCTTTTACAAGACTGCTTTGACTACACAGGGTCTCTTGTGCTTCCATATGAATTTTTAAAATTTTTGTTCTAGTTCTGTGAAAAATGCCCATGGTAATTTGATAGGGATCACATTGAATCTGTAGATTTTATTTGGTAGTATAGTCATTTTCACAATATTGATTCTCCCTATCCAAGAACATGAAATATTTTTTCCATATGCTTATGTTGTCTTTTATTTCTTTCATCAGTGTCTATAATTTTCTGTGTACAATTCTTTTGTCTCCTTAGGTAGATTTATTCCTGGATATTTTATTCTTTTTGTTGCAATGGTGAATGGGGATCCATTCCTTAATTTCTCTTTATTTTTCATTGTTAGTATATAGGAATGCAAGTGATTTCTGTGTATTGATTTTGTATCCTGTGACTTCGCTAAATTCACTGATTAGGTCTAATAAATTTTTGATAGTATCTTTAGGGTTTTCTATGTATAATATCATGTTATCTGTGTACAGTGGGAGCTTTACTTCTTTTCCAGTCTGGATTCTTTTATTTTTCTTCTCTTACTGCTGTAGCTAAGCAGCCTTCCAAAACTATTTTGAAAATAATAGAGTGAACATCCTTGTCTTCTTCCTGATCTTAGGGGGGTAGTCTTCCATTTTTCACCATTGAGAATAATGTTTACTGTGGGATTATCATACATGGCCTTTACTATGTTTAGGTAGGTTTCTTCTATGCCCATTTTTTGGAAGAATTTTAATCATAAATGGGTGCTGAATTTTGTCAAAGGGTTTTTCTGCATCTATTGAGATTATCATATGGTTTTTATCTTTTAGTTTTAATATGGTGTATCATGTAAATTGATTTGCATTTATGGAAGAATAGTTGCACCCTTGGAACAAACCCAACTTTACCATGGTGTATAAGCTTTTAAGGGCTTCCCAGGTGGCTCAGTGGATAAGAATCCCTCTGCCAATGCAAGATAAGCCTGTTCGATTCCTGGGTCGGGAATATCCCCTGGAGGAAGAAATGCCATCTCACTCCAGTATTCTTGCCTGGGAAATCCTGTGGACAGAGCGGCCTGGCAGGCTATAGCCCATGGAGTCAGAAAAGAATTGGACATGACTTAGTGATAACGTAAGGATTTTAATGTGTTGCTGAATTCTATTTGCTAAAATTTTGTTGATTTTTGCATCTATGTTCATCAATGATATTGGCCTGTGATTTTCTTTTTTTGTGTTGTCTTTGTCTGTTTTTGGTATCACGGTGATGGTGGTCTCATAGAATGAGTTTGGAAGTGTTCCTTCCTCTGAAATTTTTTGAAACCATTTTAGAGGATCGGCATTAGCTCTTCTCTAAATGTTTTATAGAATTTGCCTGTGACCTTCTGGTCCTGGGCTTTTGTGTTCGGGGAGATTTTTGGTCACAGTTTCAATTTCAGTGCTTCCAATTGGGTTGTTCATAATTTTTATTTTTTCCTGGTTCAGTCTTGGAAGATTGAACTTTTCTAAGAATCTGTCCATTTCTTCCAGGCTATCCATTTTATTGCCATATAGTTGTTCATAATAGTCTCCTATATTCCTTTGTATTTCTGCATTGTCTGTTGTAACCTCTCCTTTTTCTTTTCTTTTGGAACTTCTCCTTTTCATTTCTAATTTTGTTGATTTGATTCTTTTCTGTTTTTTTTTTTCTTGATGAATCTGGCTTAAGGCTTATCAATTTTGTTTATCTTCTCAAAGAACCAGCTTTTAGTTTGTTGTTTCTTTTATTTCTTTCTCATTTATCTCTACACTGATCTTTCTTTCTGCTAATTTTGGTGTCTTTCTGTACTTCTTTCTCGAGTTGTTTTAAGTGTAAAGTTAGATTATCTATTCAATGTTTTTCTTGTTTCTTGAAGTAGGATTGTATTGCTATAAACTTCCCTCTAAGAACAGTTTTTGCTGCACCCCATAGGTTTTGACCTGTCATATTTTTTCATTTGTTTCTATGAATTTTTTAATTTCCCTTTTGATTTCTTCAGTAACCTGTCCATTATTTAGAAATGTATTGTTTAATCTCCATGTGTTTGTACTTTTTACAGTTTTCGTTTCTTTTTTTTCCTTGTAATTGATATCTAGTCTCATAGCATTGTGATTAGGAAAGATACTTAACACAATTTCAATTTTCTTAAATATACTGAGATTTGATTTGTGACCCAAGATGTGGTGTATCCTGGAGAATGCTCCATGTGCACTTGAGAAGA